>NC_024799.2:26213679-26353671 GCF_000309985.2 Brassica rapa | reverse complement strand
TTGGTGGGAGAGAAATGCGCGCAGGCATGGGGAGAAGCCGAGAGATATCAATGGTTTGACTAAGCTTGTGGACAAGTATATGAGGTTGAAGCTTTTATCACTAAAGGGTAAAGGAGATCACTATGAAGAAGGTCTGATAACATGGTTTGGTGTGCAACCAAGCTCATGATTTGTATAGACAGATATTGGAAGTTTTCATAAGAAGTGTAGGCAAAACAGAGTAGCACTCTTGATGTAACACAGTTTTTTCTGAATAAAATTTAACATTTATTCAAAAAAAAAAAAAAAAAATTTAGGAAGTATTATGAAGTTTGACTAAATTACTTGACAAAAAATTAAAACGATGCTCATGAACCTGAATGAGAGTTTAATATACATTAATAAAATGAGAATTTGTTTACAATTTTAAAACAACACTAAAGGTCTTAGGTTTCAGTATATGAAAATTTAACCGAAAAAACTCAATATTTTCGTAGGGGTTAACCATAGATTTTGAAAAATTCAAAAATATGAAAATATTATTTTATGCATAGTTTCATCCTTCTGTAACAAATGATGAAGGTCAAAGAGGTTGGAACTTTGTTGTGTCTCCGTTTCTCTAGAGAATAGCGATTTTATCGTGGTTAGTCCACCAATTTAGGGAGTATTATGAAGTTTAACTAAATTACATGACAAAAAATTTAAACGATGCTCATGAACCATGAAAGAGAGTTTAATATACATTAATAAAAATGAAGAATATGTTTAGAAATTTTAAAACAACACTAAAGATCATAAGTTTCAGTATATAGAGAATTTACAGAAAAACTCAATATTTTCGTAGGGGGGGTTAACCCATAGATTTTGAGAAAAAATTCAAAAATATGAAAATATTTTTAATGCATAGTTTCATCCTTCTGTAACATATGGTGAAGGTCAAAGAGGTTTGCAACCTTTGTTGTCTACGTTTCTCTTGAGAATAGCGATTTTATCGTGGTTAGTCCACCAATTTAGGGAGTATTATGAAGTTTAACTAAATTACATGACAAAAAATTAAAACGATGCTTAAGAACCATGAAATAGAGTTTAATATACATTAATAAAAATGAAGAATGTGTTTAGAAACTTTAAAACAATACTAAAGATCATAGTTTTTCAAGTATATAGAGAATTTACCGAAAAAGTCAATATTTTCGTAGGGGTTAACCCATATATTTTGAAAAAATTCAAAAATATGAATATATTATTTTAATGCATAGTTTCATCCTTCTGTAACATATGATAAAGGTCAGAGAGGTTTGGAACCTTTGTTGTCTCCGTATCTCTAGAGAATAGCGATTTTATCGTGGTTAGTCCACCAATTTACAAAGTATTATGAAGGTTTACTAAATAAATTGACAAAAAATTAAAACGATGCTCATGAACCATGAAATAGAGTTTAATATACATTAATAAAAATGAACAATGTGTTTAGAAATTTTAAAACAACACTAAAGATCATAGGTTTCAGAATATAGAGAATTTACCGAAAAAGTCAATATTTTCGTAAGGGTTTAACCCATAGATTTTGAGAAAAATTCAAAATATAAAAATATTATTTTAATGCATTGTTTCATCCTTCTGTAACATATGATGAAGGTCAAAGAGGTTTGAAACCTTTGTTGTCTTTGTTTCTCTAGAGAATAACGATTATCGTGGTTATTCCACCAATTTAAGAAGTATTATGAAGCTTTACTAAATTAATTGACAAAAAATTAAAACGATGATCATGAACCATGAAAGAGAGTTTAATATACATTAATAAAAATGAAGAATGTGTTTATAAATTTTAAAACAACACTAAAGATCATAGGTTTCAGAATATAGAGAATTTACCGAAAAACTCAATATTTTCGTAGGGGTTAACCCATAGATTTTGAAAAAAATTCAAAAATATGAAAATATTATTTTAATGCATAGTTTCATCCTTCTGTAACAAATGATGAAGGTCAAAGAGGTTTGGAACTTTTGTTGTCTCCGTTTCTCTAGAGAATAGCGATTTTATCGTGGTTAGTCAACCAATTTAGGGAGTATTATGAAGTTTAACTAAATTACATGACAAAAAATCTAAACGATGCTCATGAACCATGAAAGAGAGTTTAATATACATTAATAAAAATGAAGAATATGTTTAGAAATTTTAAAACAACATTAAAGATCATAAGTTTCAGTATATAGAGAATTTACAGAAAAACTCAATATTTTCGTAGGGGGGGTTAACCCATAGATTTTGAGAAAAATTCAAAAATATGAAAATATTTTTAATGCATAGTTTCATCCTTCTGTAACATATGGTGAAGGTCAAAGAGGTTTGCAACCTTTGTTCTCTACGTTTCTCTTGAGAATAGCGATTTTATCGTGGTTAGTCCACCAATTTAGGGAGTATTATGAAGTTTAACTAAATTACATGACAAAAAATTAAAACGATGCTTAAGAACCATGAAAGAGAGTTTAATATACATTAATAAAAATGAAGAATGTGTTTAGAAATTTTAAAACAATACTAAAGATCATAGGTTTTCAAGTATATAGAGAATTTACCGAAAAAGTCAATATTTTCGTAGGGGTTAACCCATATATTTTGAAAAAAATTCAAAAATATGAATACATTATTTTAATGCATAGTTTCATCCTTCTGTAACATATGATGAAGGTCAGAGAGGTTTGGAACCTTTGTTGTCTCCGTATCTCTAGAGAATAGCGATTTTATCGTGGTTAGTCCACCAATTTACAATGCGGAGAAGAGATTGTTAGAGGAGGATATTTACTTATGGAGGAATGGGAATGATAAATTCAAGGAGAAGTTCTCAACTAGAGAGACATGGCAGATTATTCGAGAAAAGCACCAGCAGTATGATTGGCACAAGGCGGTTTGGTTCAAACATGCGACACCAAAATTCTCATTTATGGTCTGGATTGCAATGCGGGACAGACTATCAACAGGGGACAGAATGGCGCATTGGAATCTGAATGTTGATACTGCTTGTATTTTTTGCCAAGCTTCTATGGAGTCAGTTCATCATCTTTTCTTTGTGTGTCCTTTCTCAGAGCAAATTTGGAAGGAGCTAGCAAAGGGGATACTAGAGGATAGATATACTGTGAACTGGAATGAGATAACGAGGATTCTTATTGATGAAAGTCAGGGTATTATTACTCTCTTTACAATTAGATATTTATTTCAAGTGACAGTTCATAGCATATGGAGAGAGAGAAATAGGAGAAGGCATAGCGAGGCAGCTTCACCTCCTATTCTCATTTCCAAGTTAATTGACAAGACTGTGAGAAATAAGTTCTCAATCATTCAAAGGAAGGGGGATAAGAAGCTGGCAGGAGGGTTGCAATTCTGGTTTCTAACTAGAGAAAGGAGGCCTAGTAGGAGTGAGAGCTAGGTGCCCAGTAAGAGTGAGAGCTGGGTGGAAGAGGAGTCCTAGTAGGAGTGAGAGCTAGGTGCCCAGTAGGAGTGAGAGCTGGGTAGAGTTTGAGAAGTGAGAAGGTAGATGGATGTTATGAGGAGGTAGACGGGAAGAGTTAGAAGGAAAAGCTCCTATTTGTTTTTATCAAATCTTGTATAGAAAAATTTAGGAAAAATTACACATAGTTGTAACAAGGTATTTTCTTTTTTGAATTAAATTTAACATTCAATTCAAAAAAAAAAAAATTTACAAAGTATTATGAAGGTTTACTAAATAAATTGACAAAAAATTAAAACGATGCTCATGAACCATGAAATAGAGTTTAATATACATTAATAAAAATGAAGAATGTGTTTAGAAATTTTAAAACAACACTAAAGATCATAGGTTTCAGAATATAGAGAATTTACCGAAAAAGTCAATATTTTCGTAGGGGTTTAACCCATAGATTTTGAAAAAAATTTAAAATATAAAAATATTATTTTAATGCATTGTTTCATCCTTCTGTAACATATGATGAAGGTCAAAGAGGTTTGAAACCTTTGTTGTCTTTGTTTCTCTAGAGAATAACGATTATTGTGGTTATTCCACCAATTTAAGAAGTATTATGAAGTTTTACTAAATTAATTGACAAAAAATTAAAACGATGCTCATGAACCATGAAAGAGAGTTTAATATACAATAATAAAAATGAAGAATGTGTTTAGAAATTTTAAAACAACACTAAAGATCATAGGTTTCAGAATATAGAGAATTTACCGAAAAAGTCAATATTTTTGTAGGGGTTAACCCATAGATTTTGAGAAAAATTCAAAAATATGAAAATATTATTTTATTGCAACGTTTCATCCTTTTGTAACATATGATGAAGATCAAAGAGGTTTGTAACATTTGTTGTCTCCGTTTCTCTTGAGAATAGTGATTTTATCGTGGTTAGTCCATCAATTTAGGAAGTATTATGAAGTTTTATTAAATTAATTAACAAAAAATTAAAACGATGCTCATGAACCATGAAAGAGAGTTTAATATACATTAATAAAAATGAAGAATGTGTTTAGAAATTTTAAAACAACACTAAAGATCATAGGTTTCAGTATATAGAGAATTTTTCGAAAAACTCAATATTTTCGTAGGGGTTAACCCATAGATTTTGAAAAAAATTCAAAATATGAAAATATTATTTTATTGCATAGTTTCATCCTTCTGTAACATATGATGAAGATCAAAGAGGTTTGTAACCTTTGTTGTCTTCGTTTCTCTTGAGAATAGTGATTTTATCATGGTTAGTCCACCAATTTAGGAAGTATTATGAAGTTTTATTAAATTAATTAACAAAAAATTAAAACGATGCTCATGAACCATGAAAGAGAGTTTAATATACATTAATAAAAATGAAGAATGTGTTTAGAAATTTTAAAACAACACTAAAGATCATAGGTTTCAGTATATAGAGAATTTTTCGAAAAACTCAATATTTTCGTAGGGGTTAACCCATAGATTTTGAGAAAAATTCAAAAATATGAAAATATTATTGTAATGCATAGTTTCATCCTTCTGTAACATATCATGAAGGTCAAAGAGGTTTGGAACCTTTGTTGTCTCCGTATCTCTAGAGAATAGCGATTTTATCGTGGTTAGTCCACCAATTTAGGAAGTATTATGAAGTTTTAATAAATTAATTGACAAAAAATTAAAAAGATGCTCATGAACCATGAAAGAGAGTTTAATATAAATTAATTAAAATGAAGAATGTGTTTAGAAATTTTTAAAAAACACTAAAGATCATAGGTTTCTGTATATAGAGAATTTACCGAAAAACTCAATATTTTCGTAGGGGTTTAACCCATAGATTTTGAGAAAAATTCAAAAATATGAAAATATTATTTTAATGCATTATTTCATCCTTCTGTAACAAATGATGAAGGTCAAAGAGGTTTGGAACCTTTGTTGTCTCTGTATCTCTAGAGAATAGCGATTTTATCGTGGTTAGTCCACCAATTTAGGAAGTATTATGATGTTTTAATAAATTAATTGACAAAAAATTAAAAAGATGCTCATGAACCATGAAAGAGAGTTTAATATACATTAATAAAAATGAAGAATGTGTTTAGAAATTTTAAAACAACACTAAAGATCATAGGTTTCAGTATATAGAGAATTAGCAATTTTAGCTTTTGTTTTTATCACTAAACTTTATTCCCTCTGTTTTATTTTAATTATCGTTATAGGTTTATGCACACAAATTAAGTAAACATATGATTTTGTATTTTCCAAAACAAAAACACAATTACCTATACACCTAACCCTTTTTCAATCAACAGAAAAATAAAATAGAAAATCTTATTAATAAATTTTGCAATGAAACTCTAAAACGACACTTATTTTGAAACGGAAATTTTTCTCTACATCGACAATTAAATCAAAACGGAGGGATTACTTTCTCATTACTGAGAGCAACTAGCTTATTTTTTAGATCACTAAACTTTACTTTCTAATTACTGAGAGCAACTTAGCTTGTTTTTTTCTTATTATCCTCGTATTTTTTTCTCATCTCAAAACAATTATGTCAACAAATTTTTTGTCAGACCTCCGATCTCTTAATGGTATCTATTTTGCCAGTTTATACTATGCCTGTTCATACCTCCTTGCATTCAACTAGTGCAAAATTCATAATTTCATTATGTATATTTCTCTAAACCTTCCCTTATTCTGTAGCTAGTCATGGTGATAAAACCTAGGTCATCTACGCTTCTAAGTAACCACAAACACTTTATTAAGTGTTTTTTGGAAAATGTTAACCGTCTGGGAATCTACTCTTCTCAAACCTAAAATCTCAAAGATAGTTCCTGAGAAACTCAAGTAGCAATTTGCATACTAGTCATAGTGATAGTTATCTACAATGGATATATTAAAAAACAATTATAGCAAAAACAAAAAAAATATTAGAAAAATATATTTTGTATAAAAAAATAGAAAAAATAAATTTTTGAAATAAGGTTTCTTTAGATTTAAACTTATCAAGTAATGTATAATAGATTGAGGGGATCAAAGATCTCTTTAGATTGGAAATAACTATTTTGAAATATGTCAGTCAAATGAAAATCAATACAAAGCAGATATAAAAAGAAAATAATATATAAAAATATAATGAATAACGAAAATATCTCTAGATTGAGAACAAAATATTTGAAACGAAATTTAGAGATGGGCAGATAAAAATTGATACAAATCAGATTAGGAATAATATGAATAACGCAAATATCCATCTAGATTAGGAACAAAATATGTGAAATGTATCCGCCAATAGTAACTAATAGTCTAATAAAAATCTGATTTTGTTTTTCTTTTCCTTCTTATAATGGCTAAACTAAAATCAGATTCTGTTTGAATCTTAATTAAAATCGATAAAAGAAACTCAAAGATATAAAGCAAAGGTGATATATTGAATTGATAAGAAAAAGAGGTAATATATTTACAATACCATGAAGATAAATTGCAAGACTGGATTCATGAGCTTCCTAATGATTGCTTCAGTACTCATCATATTTCTCGTGGCTCCAGGTATTCCGTATATGATTGCAGATCTCATCATATCTATTTAATAGCAAACTATGCAAAATATCATACACATTATATACTATTTTGTATCTCTATATTATACACATTATTATATACTAATATCTCAATACTCTTTTCTTTATTTTGGTTTCGGTGAAATGTAGAAAAAGTTGAAGCCGAGCCACAATGCATTGGACTGTGTGGAATGATTTTTGACTGTCCGACTGCTTGCATCAGGATGGGATACCAATCTGGCCAATGCGTTGGCTGGGAAAATCCGGATCAATGTTGTTGTGACCATTAAATGTTTCATATCTGAACACTGATAATCATAATAAATTTCTGCTATTAGAATATATCTATAAGCGTCTGAGTTGTTGGCATTTGACAAATTTGATTTTTTTTTAATGGAAACCAACATCATTTAAATATTATCATATACTACTTGAATTTGATATTTAAAACCACACTTAAGTTGGCTTCATGCATGCGGCGGTTTTTGAAGCATTTGGGAACCAAAGCGCAGATGTCCGAAAGGTAAAAATCAAATCGGGAATTTAAAGAAAGCTTTAAAGAAACTTTTGACTTTGCGACCAGTAACTTACTCTCGTGTGTTTTTTTGGTGTTGTTGTTGTTGCAGACAGTGGTGTTCTGTCTCGTAGACATATATATAATGATAGTCTTACCAAAAAAAAAAAAAAAGAATATATATATATATATATATAATGATTGGGAAAGCATTCCGTATTTGGAAGGTCTAAACAGTACACAGGTTCGCCTAGTGACCATCTACGCAAACAGGATCTCACAGGCTAGAACCGGTGCCCCTATCGACCCAGACACCTAACGAGCCACTTTGTGCTCCTGGTTCATTGGGTTTTCCCCTAGTGTCTTGAGGAGGCACACACAACTGGCGTTTCGTAATTCTTTTTTGATGAAATGTTTGTAAGCATTCTAATGGGCAGCTACGGTTTAAATATCGTTTCTTGTTCCCGCCGAATCCAAAACTTCCTCGAAGTCATGCATGCAGGCAGGGAGGCTTTAAGTTTCAATGGACCCTATTCAAATATTGGAATGTACCCTTACTTTACCCACTTTGATATGTAATATGTGTGAGATATCAAACTAAGTCCCACGTTAGAGGCAAATGTGTTCGATTGTTAGTCTCAGTCACATTAGTTTCTTTTTCATAACCATGATAATTACATGTTAAGGATTTAAATATCTCTCTGATTGATACATGCTGACTGGGAAGAAGATGATCCTGAAGCCTGAGATATGTTGTTGCAACTAATAAGCTCCATCACTAAACATTATTGCATGTCTAATCTTTTTGAAATAAATAAGAAAACATTAGTTAATGAATTTTTAATACAGTTTTGATCGGCTTTTTATCATTCTTGAAAACTCACAACACATGGAAACCGTTCTTGTTAATGCGATTTAGCATTTAGTGTGTATAGTGGCACACACTATTGGTTAAATGAATAGTCATGCTTGGTCAACATCATGTTACATCGTTTACTGCTTCTCCTCCATTATATTACAAACCCATTTGAACTAATTTGATTTGTCTTATTAAACGAACCGGGTGGTAAAGGAGGAGAAACAGTAACATGTTCGTTGGCCAAACCAAACATCACATGACTAAAAAAAGAGACCCTTCTTCTTCTTTAGAATCCTTGTCCTCATGAGTCATGATATGCAATCTCATGTGCTTCTTGTCTCTTCCATGTTTCCTTCTTAAGTTCCACATGTCCCTACCACATTCACTTCCTTTACTCACTTATCCAATCACACCATTTCACTATTGATTCCTTTGGAAGTAACCCCACCAAGTACTAAGCTTTCATTTAGTTTTTTTTTAAAGACCACTAGAAGCAAAGATAAACGACTAAAGAAACAACTTTATATCAACGGAGGTGACAAGAAGAATATTCATACAACTTTATATTACACTTGAGGGCGTTTAAACTAGGCCTCCGCATCCAATAGGGAAGAGTGTTATATCGCATGAACCCCAAAAGTTAAAATAAAGAAGAAAACGAGAGGCTGAGAGATTCGGTAAAACTTATCGCCAAGAAAATGGTTTACTGATTATTTGATCTATTAACACCTGCGACCGGCTCTGCAGTTAAGAGCACCAGAGTAAGAGGTCATGGTGCCTACGAGTGAGGATGATTTGGCCGACAAACTCGAAGCTCTGGCGTAGCCGGCTCCAGCTCCAGCCCCAGACCGTGTGAAAAATGCTCCGTTTAAGAAAAGATCTCCTTCTGATCTCCAATTCCAGTGCTTCCATTTTGATTGTCCCGTGTACTCCCTCTTAGTCACCTGCCATTCACCAATCATCAATCTCATTGCAATCAAATCTTGTTAAAAAAATCAATGGCACACCATCAACATGGTTTGGCATCAATACACTTGAAAAAAATCGAAGCATACCTCCTTAGCAAATGGGTTTACTGGGGCAAGAAATCGATTCCCCTGACTGTTGATAGTCGGACCAGCACTACCACCAATAGCATACATTTCCCAGTGTGTGTAGTCGTTGTTCACTACATGGAAGTATCCATGCCTACACCTGCAAACACCATATATATCTTCATTCGTCTTTACAATCTACACAACTTGTCAAACCATACAAGTAGCAGAGCTTGAGGTTCGGTTATGTACCTTGGCATTCTCTGGATAAGACCCTCACCAAAATGGTTGTAAGCAATTGTAACTTGCATCACTTTGTCCCTTGTGTATGAATCACTATGCCCCAACAACATAACCTAAACAACACGCAACCGTTACTAAACCCCTAATTCTCAATTCCAATAAACCCTATAAAATGTGAAACTTTAGTTATAGAGTAAAAACTTTTTAAATTAATAATTTTAGAACTATAATATTTTATTACTTAATAATTAACAAAAAAATATTTTATAGAATTGTAAATTTTGATACATGTTTTATGTAAAAATAAAAAGAATATTTGACTTTACCATACATATATTGATTAAATTTTATAGATACAAATTTACATTGTTATTATTTGATTACTTGGTACTAAAAATATGAACGGTAATAAATTATTTTGAAATGTTTAAAGATAGTCACTATTTTAAAATAAAAAACAAATGATACAATATATTAGTAATATTTCTATAAACATTCCAATAAAGAAAAAAATCTATTCATCCAACAAAAGGAGAGAGAGGGATTCGAACCATTATATATGTTATTTATTAGTTTATATTTACAGTGAAAATTATATTCCAAAAGTTTTTTCAAAATTTTATTATCTTATTATATTTTACACTGATCCAACTTGGAATAGGTGAAATTTATTAATTTATTATTTATCTAGAATTAATTTATAGAATTTCTACAATACCTCATTGTGGTGAGTGAAGAAGTTGTTAGAGACCGTAATCGCAGTGGAGCTCATAACGGCATCCACAAGCCCATCAGCGCAATTCGAGAGCGAGTTATGATCAATCCAAATATGACTCGACCCAAAGATGGAGATGGCGTCACCATCAGCCATCGATCTCCACCCGTAATGCGACGGTGAGCTTCTCACCATCGCGTTACCCGTGGGCTTACAATCATGAATATGAATCCCATGAACAATAATGTTGGTCACGTACTGGATCGTGAGGCACGCGCCGTTGGCGATGTGGACGTTGACGCCGCGGCCGTCGATGGTCTTGAAGCTGTTCATGATCAGCTCCTGCTTTAGGGTTATGACCATGTCGCGCTTGAAGACGATCCAGAGCGGCTCGTTCTGGATCACGGCGTGGCGGAGCGTTCCCGGGACGGGGGTGACGGGATCGTCGTCGTTGGGGTCGGTCACGACGTAGTAGCGGCCGTCGCGGCCGCCGATCGCGTTGCGGCCGAATCCGATCGAGCAGTCGGCGAGGCGTTTGCGGCGGAGCTGCCATTTGCGGTCGCAGCGCCAGCAGTCGTCGATTGGGTTGCCGGTGGCGCAGGAGAAGTAGCCTAAGCGTCTCCGCTCCGTGCTGTTGCGAATGCTCCTGTATCGATCACGATCAGCGAGTGGTCGAATTAGTGAAATAGATTTTTGAATTTTTTTTTACTGGATAATTAATCACCAGACATTTGTACATTCTCTGTAAAAAATAAAAATGTCTTTATTAGGTAAAAAGGTAAAAGAAAAACATTATCCGAAAATTATTAAAAAAATCAAGAAATTGAATCTATCACATTGTTGTCTAAATATTATATGGTTAAAACTCATAATTTATGTCGATAACAATACTATTAATAATGTATACTTCGAATAAGACATTCCCTCTCTTTTACAAAGATAGATGTTTAGAAAATATTATTTCACAAACTTAGATTGTTTTTTTTCTATTTTTATGCATAAATTGTAAATTTTAACAAATTAATTGAGATTATTTAAATGCTATTGACTGAATATTTTTGAAAACTGAACATTATAAGAAATTATGTATTTATAATAAAAATTTAATATGTTTTTTTTGGCATGTGTGAAAACATTAAAAAAAATCTATTTATGAAAACGAAGGCAGTATAGTTTAATTGCTCTTTTTGGATGCTCATATACATTGATTAATATAAGAAAATACCAAATACTCCCTCTGTTTTTAAAAGATGTATATTCTAGATTTTTCACATATATTAAGAAAACTCATTAAATATGCATTGTTTTTTGTGAATAACAATTTTCCATAACTTTTAGCCAATAGAAATTCAATAAACACCATTAATTTTTTTGAAACTTACAATTTTTCATAAAATCATACATTGAAAAGGTAAAAAATGTATCTTTTTGAAACAATTTTTTTTTCCAGAACATACATCTTTTAGGAACAGAGGGAGTATTTATCAATAACCATTATGATTTTTATAGAATAAAATGGAGAAATATAATTGATGATATACATAGTTTGATTGATATGTTTAAGATATCAAACATAAGCTTCTATATTTCGTTTTCCGAATATGTAGTATGATATGCTTAAAAAAATCGATTTACCAGTGTGAAATGTATTTTTATTAGAGCATAAAACAGCCACTACAAACTCTACAGAAAACCACAAAGACAGAGGCAACTCCACATAAAGTAAGAAACCCATGAAAGGGTTTGGGTCCATGGGACCATGAACCATGGTTGGGGTTAAATGATCTCATAGCTTGTAATATTTCTCAATGGTATATATATGATTATTGCTTAACCTTCGTTGACCAAAAGTTTTATTGTACTGAAAATCAAAACAGATAACAAAAATCTTATATATGTGAATAAGCTTTTCGTTCTGTTATCTAATCGGTTTAAAGAAAAATCCAAGTTAAAAAGACAACACATGTCATGAAGTGTACGCGTCACTGCATGTGGCATGAGCATGTGCAAGGGTCTGGCCAATCATTTGTTGCAAAGATTAATATTGAAAAACATTACACATGTTATCAAGCCTGGACCAATGCTACAATAATACATACAACATCATTCACTACCTAAAATATCATACTTCTTTCTAATATTTAGATACTCTTAGCATTATTGCCTTTTATGACGAATCCACGATGGACTTGCATGTGAGGATTATGAGAATAAGAAAAAGGTCACATGTATATAGAAAATGATCTGTATTCGTAGAATATATTTTGTTTAAAGAGAAACTCACATGTCCACCATGGCAGCTACTTCCTCTGGTTTCTCAACTGCATGTTCATGCCATGTTTCATTCGACCTGGAAAGCATATAATAAACAATCTAACAATTACAGTCTCATCTATAACGATGATATATAATTATACTATAAATTATTAACAGTTTCCTGTTCTTTAGGAGTGGAATAAATATACAATCTACACTACGATCATAGTGATGAAAATGATCTCTTTGTTTGTTTTAAAAACTCTCATCAACCACTGGTATATAGAACTTCTGTAAGTTTTATATTTATGAGAGAAAACTGGCATTCTTTTCACCGTTGATGAATCATGTAACTAAGCTTAGTTGATTGGTTCCATTAACTATATAATACGTAAGAGTTAAGCTAGAAAATCGTCAATGTACAAATAAAAACAAATACGATGTTACACCAAAAAAAACAAATACGATGATGTTATTAATAAGTGATACCTGGATGAATTAACGCCGATAAACAGCGTTGTTACAAGTAATGCCGAAGCAAAGAAGATAAGTTTTGTGACAGCCATTGTTATGACTGTGTTCTTCTTGCTCTGTTCTGTCTCTGTGTCTCTGCTTGAAGCAGAGATTTTTCTCGAGATAAAAAAGAAAGGAAAAGGAATAGGAGAAGAAGCGTAGAAGAAAGGCTACGAGAGAGAAGTTATTATATAAGAAGGCTGCGTAGCCCATCACCATTAGCTTATTGGTAAATTCATTGGAAAAGAACAATAAAATATAGAATCAAAAAAGAAAATATCTAATACTAGTAAAGCATATAAAATAAGTATATAGTTTTATATACAGCGATGTTATATATATCCTATGATTGCTATCTATCTATGGTTTTTTAATACAGCGATGTTATTCCCTTTCTCATACGTTTTCTTTTAGCACTGTATACACTTGAATTACAAAGATTGTGAATCATGAGAAAAACACAAAAAATATGTGTAGTTTTTTCCTCAAAATATACAATTACAATTGATATATAGGCTATAATAATGTATTAAAATGACAATATAAGGATGGGAAATGGATTAGATTTCTAAAAGCATTTTTATTCTTATAAAAATTGGAAACACATGTGTATGTGTACTTGGCACAAATGTAAGTGTTTAGTGAGATGCCAATAATGAGTTGGCCAACAACAGTATCATGTCATGTGATTGGTATTCCTCACCTCTCTTTTTCTCTAGCAAACTTATTGGATAAATAATTTGTTAGAGACAATGAAAGGAAAAATACAAATTTATAATTATAATCATATAAGACAGCTAATTAAAACAGTAGGTCTCATAGTGTCTGGATAACTTTTCCATCCTTAGTGCAGCGTATTGACTTTTCCCCATGTGAGCACTGTAGTACCTTATGGTCATTACAAAGGTAATCACAATTTTTAACTGCTAATAATGGTATATAATTATGCAATAATTAACTAATCATGGTTTGATAAGCAGACAATCATTGAGTTGAGTTGTTTCTGCACACCATTCCACAGAAGTTGCATCTCAAGACACTGAAAAAAAATGCCATATGACATTTAAAATTCAAACACATCTTTGTTTTCGTTTTATGACAAATCAAAAATTTATATGCATCAACTAAACATTAAAATTCCCAAGTATTTTTCACAACTTTTCCTGAGTGAGTTGTTGTAGAACCAAAACCAAGGAACATGAAAAATAAAACAAACATACAACAAGAGGTCACAACAATGCACAAGAGTCAATGAGGAGAAAATTACGAACAGCCAAAGCATCTTCTAAACGATAGGAAGCTCGATGGTTCAGGGATAGGATCCGAAACATTCTGTCTCATACTCGGAAGATGTTTGAAGAAGGCCTTCACAGCTCCAGCCACACCATCCTCGTCCTTCATCGCCTTTGCTAGTGTCTCTGCACTGCTCTTCACCTGTTCCCAATTATACACATGCTCAGTTTCATTATTAAACCACAGTGGCATTACCATGATCATATCCGGGGATGAGCATACAAACCTTATCGTCAAGCATGAAATTAATGGCATCTTCAAGCTTATGGAGTGAGAATTCGTCTACTGGGATTGGTGAAGGACCTACTCCTCTAGCGTGCACTCGTTCTCCCCAAAAAGGTTGGTCTCCAAAAAAAGGCACTATTGTAGTTGGGCACTGTGTTGTTTAAGAAAAAAAGCAAGACACTTCCATATTAACTACTAAAGTCCCAATCTCATGAAGCAGATTATTCTCGCTTACACTCAAAATTAACTTACAGCTGCTTTAAGACCTGCAGCCGTTGTTCCAGCACCTCCATGATGAACCTGAAAGTAGAAGAACAACAAATTTCAAATAAGAGACTAGACAAAGCAACAAGATGTTCAGGGACTAAACTACGAGGAGTTCAAGATTAGTATAGACATACCACTGCCTTGCATCTTGGGAATAACCAGTCATGTGGGACATTATCCAACAAGTAAACAAAGTCCTTCGGTTCTTTCACTGCATGAAAGCCACATCAAACATGTATTAATACCAAACAGGCAAGCATGCAATAAAGGAAGGTAATACGGATTATAGAAAGAGTAGACCCTACAGTTTCCAAGGCCACCCCAGCCTTTGTTGATGATTCCTCTCTGTTTGGTTCTTTGAAGTGCTTCCACAATTATTTCAGTCATTGTCTCTGGTTCTTGGACAGGCTAATAAACAAACAACGGTGGAGACATCATTTTCAGTTTCCTCTAGAAAATACTATTAAGGTGAAGAAAAAAAAAACTCACGAGACTACCAAAGCCGATGTAAATAGGTTTGTCACCAGCTTCTAGCCATTCCACAAGTTCTGCAGGAGGTTCATAGTTTGATGCAAGATCAAGGAAGCAGAATCCCACTACATCTATTTGTGGTCCCCAGTCTGAAAATAAATTGAAGAGTTTGAATCTAAAATTTCTATTTATCAAAAATGAAGAAAAGCATTCATGAGTGAGTTCATAAGAGACACTATACCTTTGGGCTTTGGGACTAGATGAGGACTCCACATATATCCATATGGAATGTTAGAGCCAGAGCTTTGTGTTCCACTTAGATATGTAACAGGCCGCAGCTTCAGTTTCTTTTTCCTAAGATCATTAATCATGTCCCTTATCCCAAGCCAGATCAATGAATCCACGATTTGATACGAAAGCTGAAAATTGCATTAAGTCAATGTCAAGTTTTATAGCAAACTAATCGGATAATAACTGAGTAAACAAAGTCTCACTCTGTATCCTGCTGGTTGCTTGACACGTGACAAAGGGTGTGGAAACTCACTGGTTGGCCTGTATCATTGTTTAATAACAGAAAGACAGTGAATGATTCTGAACAGAGAGAATATAAGAAGTAACATTCATTCAACACAAGACTTACGTCCAAGGCATGGTGAAAAATACGTGTATCGGTATCCTTAGTGCTTCTGCCACATGTGTATGTCCTGTAATGGCGAATCTATGATAAGGCAGGAAGCCAGGGAAACAAAACATCTCAATGCTTCTTCACATTCAAAAAGCTACAGAAACTAACCATATGCTGGAGGATTGGCGATAATTGCGTCGGCTTTAAAGGAGATGCCAGAATCTGGATCAGGTTCTTTACATGCTGGAAGCAGAGAGTTTATGATGTCCTTCATTTGGTTTCGTTGAACCGGAATCTCTGAAGGGCCTGATGGTAAAAACCCCTTGTTCTTAACCATATCTGTACACAATGTCAAGGAAACCAATGAATAGCTAATAACCTTTAAAGCTACACAGAGATTAAGTAAAAAGGAAGAAGAACAGAAGAATGGGAATGTTTGGTTAATACATACACTCAGCTAGCACTTTTGGATCTCCACCTAAAGGATAAAACTCCAAACCAGCAGTCAAAACAAAATCTTTGAAATTCGCATGAGTTGCAAGTCTAACTCTATGCCCATAGTCCTGCACAAAATAAAAATAAAAATTAAATAAAATTTCTACATTAATTATGAACAAGAAAGAACGAAGAATCAAGAGAAATATACTACAACACCAAAAAAAAATTCAAAATATAAAATTAATAAGGTATGTGCCAAACCTGAAGGCGTTTGGCTATTGCAACAAAGGGCTGAACATCACCACGAGTTCCAACGATCAGCATCACAATCTGCATAGGAGGGATATACTGAAGATCAACCCCATCAATAGACTCATCAGGACAAACACCGTTTTTGGAATCTTCTTCACGGTCTACAGCAATAGGCTGTGGGATAACATCTGCCGGAACTTCAAACTCAACAGTCCCATCATGTTTCACCGTAGCTATACGGTTCAACAATTTCAGCTGCCAAAAAAAAAGACATTTAAAAAAAAAAAAGACTTTCATTACTAAAAATAGAAGATTTACAACCCAAGAATAGAATGTTTTGTACCTTCTTCCCTGCAGAGAGTCTGTCATCGAAAATCTTAGCGGCGTCCTCGGCGAGAATGTGAGTAACTTTCTCTTTCTGCTGTTGCCTCTCAGTCTTTGATTTATCTAACCTAGGCTTTGACGCTGATGATGATGATTCAGCTTTATCGCTACTCGAAGAACCCTCCACAGGCATTGTCCATACTCTAGCAAAGCTTTTACTCCCACCACCTGGAAAAAAAAAACCCCACAAACCCCAAATCATCAAAACCACGCAAGTGCGGAGTTCTAGAGCCATTTTTATTTTTTTTGAATAACCCGGTGTATCCTGGCCCCACCAAGATGGTCCAGACTAGCTGCGAGTGTCCGTAGCAGCCTACGTTATCGGCCGAAGGAGCCCAGATGTTAAATTTTGCCCCCAGTGGCCAGCGGGAGAACCCTCGCTGAAGCTCCCGCAAGACCACTGGGCCGTCCTCGCTTGGTTCTAGAGCTATTTTTAACAGCCTAGAGTCTAAAAAATCGTTCCTTTTAGGTCCTATTTGCTGACTAGGCGCCGATTTTTAGAACATTAATTTTCAAAACCATCCAAAAAAGGATTGGATCCAAAGAAAGGAATCAACTTTAAGCCTATCCAACTCTGCCTTGGGTTCAATCAGCTAAGATAAAACGAGAGATTACCTGAAGATTCAGCCACTGCGTTGTCGTCGGTAACAGCAGACTCTAGTTTGGTCTCCACTACTTCAGAGCCATTGACGACGACGACGCCGCTGCAACTGCCTCCGTCTTCAATCTCCTCGATTTTGACGGAAGCGCGGTCTGAGCTTGAAGATGACGATGAAGAAGAGGAGGAAGAAGCTCTGCCGAGTTTGGCCGGCGATGTTTCCGGCGGCATCGTATCCTCTCTCTCTCTCTCTATCTCTAACTACTCTCCACGATCTGGATCCTCAACTTTATAAAGTATGCTCCTTCGTCCTCGGTGTATATCGAATTTGCGTAAGCGTGTTTGTGAATCCCAGAAAGTATAAATTATACGATTCTTTTCTTGCAATACTTCGAAATTTAAAAAAAAAAAAGAAAAAAAAAATGTTCGATTGTGTTTTTAACACACTCTCTTGGGAGAGAGATAAGCGGCACGTTCGGACAAAAGGGGAAGATGGCTGCGTGGTGGTTCGGTCCGGTTAAGGCTACGATTTCGTAAATAACTTTCGGAGTGATGGGTAATTCGGTCAATTTCAAAGTAGAATCAACTGGCTGGAAATAAATAAATATTCCTTGAAACGCTGTCGTATCTGTGGACAGCGAATCTCTATACTCTACTGTCATTTCGTATTTTACGTCTTTGTCGGCTTTCCCCTTTTCCCACTCTCCCTGTGACCTGAATATAGATTAGATTCACAATTAAGATACTTCCATATTTATTTAAGCCCAGAAATTTGAATTACATTTGTTGAAAAAAAAATGTTGCGGAGACAGGATCCTAATGCATATAGATACAAATGGTCGACGTAAGACCATGTATGGGGGCTGACGCTTGTCCAGTGCCGCTTATTGAACAGGGTTCTATGGTCGGTCTTCTCCTTTTGATCTCCGGAGATCTTTCCTGTGACCTTGAAACCCTTCGTTTTGGGTTTATGTTCCGGCACACGGTGGCTCTTTATGCACGGTGTGGCCGGCTCTCGACTCCGGCGGTCTTTCCTTTCTCTTCGGTGATGCCGTCCGGCTACTGACTCCGGCGTCGTACTTGTCCTTTCAGTCACGGCGGCTGGCTCTTACTCCGGGTTATCCCGGATTGTTTGGCTTCATCATGATCTACGATTCGAGCTTCTTGTTCATTTATTTGAGCTTCGATCTTGGGACGATTGTTCTTCCTCTCCTTTTGTTAAGGTTTTTGCATCTTCAAGCTTATTCTCATCATAAAAGACGCCTGGTTTTAATGTCGAGGGTAATCGGATCCTTGGAGAACGTTCGTTTGCAAATGGATCACTTATCTATTCGTAGATCTGTCGGCTTGAGTCTTCTCTACGACGGGTGCTCGTTGTTGAGCCACTTTCCCATCATCGTGTGATTGAGTTCTCTCTCTTGATGATTGGAATCCGGTAAAGAATTCTCTGTCTGGTGTTGAGGTGCGTCTTGTTTGGTCGCCCTCTGTGCGCTGATCTTGTCTTATCGTTGTTGCCGGATTTTCTTCTCCTCTTTTCATGTCTCCGGTGTGTTTTCGGTGGAAAGCCGATGGGAATCCGGTGATAACTTTCCAGTCGCTGAAGCAAAGTGATGGTTCATCTTCTGGACGCGTGTCCTCTCGTGACTCCTGTGTAACACGCGTGGAAGCTTAGGAACCGCACTGTCTTCCTATGGGCTTATTTTGAAGTCGGATCTTCTGGACTTCTTTGTAATTTTCTCTGTTTGTCTTGTTGGACCTTTCGTTGTAATATTTCTGTTTTGTTAATAATATCAGTGACAAAAAAAAAAGTAATTTTTTCTTTTTTGAACGCGAATAATTTATATTACCATTTCTCTGATTTTTTTCCAATTTTCCTTATGTAATCTCCTCCCTGAATATAAATTAACAATTAACCTTACATTTAGTATTTGGATTACAAACTCATTAACACAAACAGTAAGGTGCTGTGGTGTAGTGGTTATCACGTTTGCCTTTCACGCAAAAGGTCTCCAGTTTGATCCTGGGCAGCACCAGCTTTTTTTGCTTTCTTTTAATCTGGTTAACGTAAGAAATATGCTGCTGAGGCAAGTCTAGCTGTTTTCTTTCCTCATTTTACTTCATTAAAATGAATTTTCTTTTACTCCTCAATATTTTTCAGAACTTGTCCATCAGTGCATGGATTTGTTTTGAACCAAAGAATGACATGTTTTGGTACGTTACTACTGTCTTCAAGAAAGGACTTTATGATAAGTAACTCCTTCAATAAAAAAAGATCTCTCCTCGCATCATAGCAAACCTTAAATGAGTGATCATCAACTCCCGATGACGAAAAACCCTAGAGTCTTCCTCGAAATCGCCGTCAACTTCAGACCCGTTGGTCGGATCGTGATAGAGCTCTTCGCCGACTCGAACCCGAAGACGGCTGAGACTTTCCGGGCACTCTGCACAGGCGAGAAAGGCATAGGTGAGTCCGGAGTGGCTGAAATATTTGCGAGCTTTGCAACTGAGGGTGGCCGAGCTGGAGAATACACTGGAGAAGCAGAGCGTTTCGTGTGAAATGGGATACGGCATGATCCGGATAGGGAAGTCTATGGAACTGCAGGTGCAGCTCATGACATCTCTTACTACCCACTGAGCAGTAGAGCACTCGGTCGTGGCATATGATAGCGAAGGAGAAGGGGCTGGTCATGGCATAGAGCACTCTGTGGCTGTTTTTAAAGTTGTGTTTCTTCGTTTTTTTTTTCTTGTTGGTTTTTCGTTTGGTGTTGTTACTTGTTACCTTCTAATTTTAAATTTGATTACCATTAAAAAAAAACTCCTTAATCTCAAAATCAACTTTATCTGAATCCATCTTATCTGTAGTTCGCCTCACAGTCTCTCTTGAGACACTTTTTCAGTGTGAACTTGTTGGCTTTGTGGAAAGCCTGCTTCTTTTCAAACTTCACCTGCCAGATAACATATTAGGCCTGCGGGTATAAACCGACCGATAAGTTCGGTTTTCTTCGGTTTGCAAGTTCAGTTCAATTTGGCAACCAAAAAAATATTTTGGCTTTTCATTCTGTTAGATAGTCGGTTAGTTCGGTTTTCTAAAAAAGTTTTGAAACAGTACTCTTAATAGAAATTCTGAATCGAACTAACCAAAATCCAAACAAAAATATCCAAAATATTTTGAAGTTTATTCAGTTTAAATCAAAAATTAACCGAACCGAACCAACGACCCAAAAACTTCAATAAAAAGTTTTCGAAGCCGAATTAACCAAAAACTGAGAGGTACGGGAAAAAATGGATAAATTTTTTTGAAACCCAACCGATTTTTTTTTTTGGTTTATTTCAGTGACCGACCCGAGCCAAACTAACCCGAAACAACAGCCCTATAACATATTGTAAAAGGAAGGCCAAGTACATTTCATTTGCACCTCAAAGTCAAAACTCAATCTTCTTTAGCTATTTGATAACCTAACATAACTGGACCAAAAAGAAAGGGTACAGTAGAATCAAAATCGCTTGATGAAGCAAAACACATGTATGATTAGTAGCACATAAATAAACGCAAAGAACAAAAACATTGTTTGTTTAATCTCACTCATTCTTCAGGCAAATCAAGAAGTGCAGCCATTGGTATTTTAGCATCAATTTGGAAACCATCTCCTTCATCCATGGCTGTATCTTTGTTCTTCTTCCCATAATCTTCTTTGAAATCATAATCTCCGTCCATAAGATCCTCACCACCTGCTGCTTTCTTCGCCTTCTTCCTCTGCCTCTTCTCTGCTTTCTGCCTCTTTGTATTAAGCATGCTCTCAGCTGCGTATAGCTTCCTGTTCTGCCTGCTCGCCTCTGACTTCAACTTTCCTGTTTCTTCCTCCTCCTCCTCTTCCCCTCCCATAGACTCATCACCATCATTGTCAAGACCAGCCTCTTCTTCTTTGGTCTGAGTCTTAGACCCATCCTGTGATAAATAACCAAAGATATTAAACCACACCAAGCAGGTTACAAAGCAAATGGAATCAAGAGAGATAATCTATTAACCAACCAAACCAACCTCGATCATAGTTTCATCTACGTGGATGGGACCATTGGAAGGAATCTCAACAGGGTTGAAGTCGCTGACAGTCTTCAAACTCCCAATGAAAGAAGACTCACCACTGTAAACCTCATCGATGTTGAACTCCTTAGCCAACTCCGTCACAATCTTTGACTCTGCGTGTTCACCTTGGTCTCTCTTTGGCGGCATTGTATAGAAAGGAATCTTACCTGCACACAATTAATATGTTTTCAAGATTCCATGTTTTATGAGTGAACTAAAAGACAATAATCACCTCACCTTCATTCCAGTCATGCAACACAATCCTCGCAGCAGCTTCAATATCCACAAGACCACCCTTCTTAAGCTTACCCCTAACGGTAGCCACTTTATAAAGAAAGTCATCAACCGCCTCAAAGCTCTGGATCTTGTATAGAGTCACCAGCAATTGCGGTGAACAAAGCTTGAGAATCTCCTTCACTAGATTCCCCCAACAAGGTTTCACAGTTAGATCACTGAGATTAATTTGATATATTCAATCATAAATTTGCATTATCATTTCCAATCTACCTGGACTAACTGGATCTTCCAACTTCTCGATCCTTTTACAGTTCCGGAGAGCTATGGAAGCATCATTCGCTGAAGATTTGAGCATCACAACTCCAGGACAATCTAGCAGCTTCACGTTTTTGTCTAAATGAACCTCTTGGAGAGACCTGGTCAGTCCAGGAGTGGCGCCGACGTTCACAACGTGAGCTCTCTTCAAACTGTTGATAAGACTACTCTTCCCAACATTGGGAAGTCCGATAATACCAACTGTGATAGATTTTTTCAACTGCCAAAACACGATACAACAAAGAAGGATTAGTTCAAAAAAATGGATGATGTATCTCAATGCAAGGCATGGAAACTAACCTCATGACTTCTAGAGTAGTTCTTCAGCAACTTGATAAGAGTGTCTGCTCCAAGACAATCACTTGTCTGCAAAATATTACTTGGTTTCGACGCCTTTGAACTTGTCTGCAAAATATTACTTGGTTTCGACGCCTTTGAAGACTTCCAACCCAAGTTTGATCTCTGTTCTTGTGTACTACATTTGAAGGCAACAGCTGGAAACTCTTCCCTGAGGTACTTAAGCCATTTCTCAGCAGCCTCTCGAGGAACAAGATCTGTAGTACAAAGAGAGATTATGAGTCTAATGATTGACAACAACAGCACGAGAGCAGAGAGTTTCTATAGAAAAAGCTTTACCAATCTTGTTGAGAAGCAGCACGAGGTGCTTATTGGGACCAGCTTGCATCACCATCCTCTCCATGTCGGTACAACGAGTACCGAGGGGATCACGAGCATCAAGAACCTCGAGAATGACGTCGGACAGTTCAATGACTTTCACAAGCTCCTTGTAGAAAGCCCTCTCCGAGTTATCTGTGAAACAATATACATAACTTAAAAGGTAGATTAAAATCAAATATAAAATTAAAAGCACAATGAAACTCACCTCGAACATTGACAAGTCTACTCGAGTCATCTCCACTCTTGGTATCCTCATCCTCAAGCTTCCTCTTTTTAGCCTTAGTAAGTGAGATCAGAACACAAACATCACTTCATAATTAATTATTACAAGAAAACCAAACATCAAAACACAAAGTACATGTCTTTGACCAAAAGAGACAAGCTTTCACAATAAATCAAACAAAGTTTGATGAAAGGTGAGACCTTTTCTTTGAGATTAGAACACAGACAGCAATTCATAATTAATTATTACAAGAAAACCAAACAGCAAGACACAAAAAAGAACATGTCTTTAACCAAAAAGACTCAAGCTTTCACAATAATTTCAAAACAAAGTTTGATGAAAGATGATACCTTTTCTTTGTGGGCCTCTTTCTTCTGTTCAATCTCCTCGAGGGCACTGGCGCGTCGAGCTTCTAAGGCCTTAAGCTCCTGTTCCTTGTAAGGCCAGTCATTGGGGATGCCTGGGTCCTTCTCTGCTCTAGCCTTACGGTTAAACCCGAGCTTATTAGCCTCCTTTGCCTTCTTCTTGTGGTGCTCCTTCACCTTTCTAAGGACCTTGTTCTTCTGCTTCAAGGTCACCCTCTTACTCTTGCTCTCTGCAAAAAAGACAATCACAACATCAAACAAGAAAGTAAAAGGACATAGAAAAATTGCAGATTCAATTGAGGGATTTTAGCTTACTTTTACCACATTTCGCCATCTCTGAGAGCGAAGCTTGAGAAGTTTTGGAAGAGAAGGGTTTATGGAGAAGCTAAGGAAGATATCGGCGGCAATTAGGGTTTGCTGTTAAAAGGATTTTGATGACGACCCGACCCGACTCTGTTTGAGACAATTATGTCTGAAATAGGCCCGCGGCATTTTACTCAGACCCGAAAATACCCGAACCAAAACCGGACCCGTAGAATCTAAACCGATAAATTCCAATCGTCCAACTGATCTGGATCCAACACAAAACCCGATTCAAACCGAACGCGTAGGTTTAATCCGAAAGTTGGATAAGCAAGTTGGGTTCACATAACTTTTACTGAATCAATCTAAAATAAAACTTGGGTTGATATTTGGTTAGTTTAGCTTTTAGAAAAATTACTGAAAATTTTGATTTAGGTCTGATTTAAATTTAGTTTTATTAAAATTTAGAATTAGTTCGACTTGATTCAGTAAACATTCTAAAAGTTGAGTTTTGATTAACCAGTTATTATATATATTTTTAAAAAACAAATTATATTAAAAAAATACCAGAAATTTTAACCAAACTAACAAAATTTACTAAAAAAAATTACAGCTCGGTTCAGTAAAAAGTTCCAAGCGTAGAGAGTCAACAACTAAAACAAAGAAATAAAAAATAAATGGGGTGAGAGAGGCTCGAACTCTCGACCTCAGGATTACTCAGATAGCTATGAGACCTACGCGCTAGCCAACTGCGCCACCACCCCGGATGTTTAACCAAGCTTGAACTAAATTTAATAGACTGAGTTTATCCTCCCGCCGGCTCGATGCTTGCCGGTTAAACCCTTGTAAAATCTCCAGATTCCTGAAACTCATTGACCACGATTCAGAAATGTCTAGCAGCAGAAGCCTCAATTTGAAAAAAATTTCGTGGCTTTCTTCTCGGATCGTCTCAGGTTCGGAGGCTTTGAATCGTCTTCTAAGCTTTCTGGGTGTTTTCACTAATTCAAGATTCTTTTTTGTTTCAATAGGATGTCGGCGACCCGTTGCTATCGGTGGAGACAGGGACATTGTGTCGAACACATTGGTCGGAACTCGCGGGTGGGTTTAATTTGATTTGATTACTTTTCGATTATGTGTTCATTTTGATAATCAGTGTCGTTCAGATTTGCGTCAGTGAAACGAGTGTCTCGAGCTTCTTCTTCTCCACATGCTGATTTGCTCTCTTATGTTAGAGCTTCACTTGATAAGCTTGAAGGTAACTTATTATGTCATTTGGTTTTGTAACATCTCTCTTTGTGCTGTAAACAAAGTTCTGAACTTTGAACTCTTTAGGTCCTTCCCATCATTGGTTGAATCGTGACTTTGAGACTAAACAGCTTTTCAAGGACAAAGGGACTTATCTAGTTCTTGTTGGCGATTTGCTTAATGGAGATCCGAGTGGTTTCTTTGAGAAACTCAAGTTGCTTCAGCAGAGGTTTAAGAAAGCTTCCTTTGTTTACAATCATGGTAACTTAACGGGATTTTGGGCTGAGTTCTCTGTGCTTCTTTTTTTTTAAGGTCTCCTGGAGTCTGTTTCATGGGTATCCACTTCAGTGATCAAGCTCGAATCACCGATGATCGAGCTGCTTTAGCTGAGTTGATTGTTAAGGAATATCTTACTTTTCCTGTACTGCTTTCTCAGAAAGAGTTTCCAAAGGTAACATATCGTATCTCCAAGAAACAGACATTTGTTGTATATTATTCTCTCAAGTTATATGCTTATTGTCGATTTGTATCGAAATGTTTTGCTTACTTGTTTTAGTCAAGTGGAGAAGACGTGCGCTACTTCGTGTTTAGAGATTTTAAGAACCCTTTAATCTACCAAGACAAGGATCTGGATATTGCTTCTGTAGCTAAAGGTATACTTCACTAGCAATGGCAATGCTATAAGCTATTGAATACTCTTTGCTTCATACCTTCAAGAAGGCGAAAGCATCTAATGGTTCTGTTGTTTTGTGTGCTTGATTGCGTATTCTGGTTTCTTCTTCTTGTGCTTTTGCTGCAGCTCTTGACAGCCTCAGTCAAGATACTGAGAAATCAAAGTCCGTCAAACTTTTCACCAACACTTGGTCAAAACAGGCTGATGCTATCAAAGAACCACATTTCTCTTCTTTCTTGCAGGATTTGTTTTTTTACTTTCCAGGTATAGTTCTTCAACCTTCTCTTCTTATCTTTCATGCTACTCTCTAAGTACTCTTAGTGTTTGATATTCTCCGCAACAGGTTGTATCTCTGCAGACGAAGTTGGAGATTGCCTATTTCTTTCTGATAGCAACCATCATCGTATTATCATATCCAATAGTAATGGGGAGATATTAGACAGCGTAAGTGAACTAAATCTCATTTGGGAAAGTCTAAGTAAGGTTCATATGGAGCTATTTGTTTAACAAAGGTAAACTTCAAGATAATGTTTCTATTTCAGATTGGTTGTTTCCCAGGTTTTGAGGATGGAGAATTCGAATCTGCAAAGATGCTACGTCCTGCGGCCACTCTTTATGACGAAGAGGAGGATTGCCTCTACATTGTAGATTCTGAGGTATTATGACTCCTACAAGAAGTTGTGATCACTGAATATATTCATGTTAAGATTGTTTTTTAATCTCTTTGTTTCTTTAATTCTTTAAGAACCATGCCATTAGAAGAGCAAATATAAAGACGCGGGTCCTGGAAACGGTATATCCAAAGGTTATCAAGAAGAGTGTTGGCTTATGGTCTTGGGTAATGGAGAAAATGGGTTTTGAAAAAGATGAAGAAACAACAGTTGATGCTGATGCTAAATCAGAAGAGTCTGATGCTCCCTCCCTCATGTTTCCATGGCATATACTGAAGCGTGATGATGATAGCCTTGTAGTCATTAACAAAAGGTAAAGTGGTTGCTTGATTACATCAGAGAAAGCTCATTCTAATAATTTTTTCATGTTTTCTTCAGCTTTTCCAAGTTGTGGATAATTAACTTAGCTTCTGGAGAGATCGAAGAAGTTGTGGAAGGTTCATATATAACAACCATCTTATGGTACTGCTTGTTCGTCTATTTTATCTGACATATATATTATTTTATCAAAATCTCTGAAGGGTTCCAGGGGATAATGGAGGTCTATCGGGAATTGATCACGGAGAAGCTATCAGTCTTGAAACATTTGCCTTCTACTTGGTTGCAACAGCAAACTAAGGCAATCACCTCATGCAAGGAGCAGCCAAGTGCTGCTCTTTTGTCTTCTTTCTCTGAATTTGGAGACCACATTGTCATGACAGATACAGGTAAAACAAGTGCAATATTCCCTGTTTCATCTCTATGCATCAGCTTATGTGTATCTCTCTTACATATGAAGCTGGTCAGAGGGTGTTGAAGCTAAATAGAGAATCTGGAGCATGCTCTAGCATACAGTTTTCAAACATTGGGATCCTTGGGTTTCCCTATTGGTTGTCCACTCCACTGGAGAGAGTTTTCAATCTGTTAGTGAATCCTTTTCCATTAATTAAGAGCACTATTCTTGTTCTAAAGCTTACTTAACTGATGTTGTGCTCTTTTGGGTTAAAACAAAACAGAGCTAGCGGAGTACAAGAAGCACACATCAGCCATATTCATCAACTCCGGTTATTACCAGGTGAGATAAACCCTTAATGGTTTTGACATTAGCTGCAGCATGGTTTGACTTAATGTGTTTGACTTAACAGGTAAAATTAGCATACGGTTGAGCATAGAGATCCCACAATGCACAGAGCTTGTTGAACCGTTACAAGAAAGCTGCATCTGGCGACAGGCGAGAGGTTCAATCACTGAAGTCTCAAATGCTGGAAGTGCAGTGGAACCTTCTGAAAAGGTCAAAGAGAATTACATTAACTTTTGCTCTAGTTTAGCTCCGAGGTAGCTCAAGAAGTTTTGCTTGCATGACTTGCAGGTTGGAGTCTCACAACAATGGTATGATGAATTAGACAACCTCGCCAAAGAAATAGTCAACCCTGAATTAGCTGAGGAAAAGGAAGAAGAGCAAGAAGAAGATGTTTCTCAGGTGGAGAGTGAAGATGATGGACGGATACACATCGATTGCTCTGTCAATACAAGTCCTGGCACAAGCGAGGTAACGCCTAGAATCTTCTCTCAAGTCTCTTATACCGTGGTTTTAAGCATCAAATTTGGTTTTGTGCAGCTTATTGTTTATGCAGCTTTGTATCTAAGACTTGCAAAGAACGAAGAGACAGAAGGTGCGAGCCAGGAAAAGCTGGCGAGAAGAATAGCAGACGTTTTAAAGCCAGCAAGGAACATGACGACTATGGATGAAGAATTGTTTGTGAAAGTGTTGTTGAAGTCAAAGAGAGAAGTGAGAGACATTGTATTCTTGAAGCCGGTGCATGTGCGCATAAGGTTTGACACGATGGATCACCCAAAGGCCGATAACTCAAGAGACATAATCTTGACGGATTCTTCTGCTCAGGTCGATGTCTCTCTTTGATGACGATAGAGCCGTGCGTGCAAACAATGCTATTTTCTCTTACACATAGTGGCATTACAAGGTAAACAATATTATTAGTCGGCCCAGTTTTATGTAATGGGGTCACAATCACAAATTATTCAAATAATCCTAATGGATATTGTATCAATCTCAATCGTATTTGCAAGAGCCTCATAGAGAAGGTTGTTGACTTGATTTTGTAACAAAAGAGTCGGAAGATAATTCATCATCATTGCCAAGTCATTTCTATGTCTCCTCTGTTTAATCTCAATTTTAAAAGAGTTTTTGGGAATAATAATGTTACAATAATTCGCATTTTTATTTTTAAAATACGTTAGTTCGTGCAACCATCAACATTACATCCTACCTTTTTATTGCATTATTCACTTCATGGTCTCCATGTCATTCTTCGTCTTCTTTAGAGGAATGTGAGGCACACAAACATGAGAGCAACGAGATATGGACCCCATTTATTACATTAATTAAACAAATAGTTTAGTTTGTCTATATTAAGAGAAATTCAGAAACCTAAACCTGAAAAATCCAATTTTCAAGGAGTCTCTTCAGCGCTTCGGATCCCGAAGGTTTTGGTGTTGATTTTGTTTTCCTTGACCTGGGTTTTGTGATATCTTGACGATAAAAAAAACATATTAAGGTGAAGATAAAGGGAAAACCCTAACGGGGGTTTCTTGGGAAAGAAGCAACCATTGTTTAGGAAGGATTCCAAGGTTAATTTGCTTTCCACAATTAATTTCTAGATTATTATTATATATTTATCTGAATATATAATTCTTTTTTTTTGTCAATGCAGGCATTTATTGATCTTTAACAAGAAGAAAAGAAGAAAGAGAGTTCAAAGGTTGCTTGAGAAAGGGTTCATCGTAAGGGAGTTAGAGAAGATGAATTGCTTTTCATGCTTTTATTTCCATGAAAAGAAAAAAACTCCCAAAGATTCAGATAACAGCCGCCGGAGAAATGGCGAGTTGACCGGTAGAGACAACAACAAAACACACCCTGGTAAGCTCAGCAAAAAAATCTATACAAAATTTTCAAATATTTCAATGTTTATATATTAGGGTTTTTATAAGTCTCGATGTTTGGTCCTTGCAGAGATTCCAGACAAGACTGGAAATGAGCAGAACAAGAACAATGATGCAGAAAAAGAAATGACCAACAACATTGCTGCTCAGACATTCACCTTCAGGGAGCTAGCTACTGCCACCAAGAATTTCAGACAAGAATGTTTGATCGGTGAAGGTGGCTTTGGTAGGGTTTACAAGGGCAAACTCGAAAAATGTGGCAAGGTTAGTACTAACTAGTTTAAAGAAGTTTCTCGAGCTTAATTTCTTGATGGTTTTAACTAGTTATGTTTTCCTAAAACGTTCATATATACTTATTGTATTAATCAATTTAATTGAAACCTGAATAAGTTATTATTTGTTGAATCTTGTTACATGAATTGATACAACAAGTGACTCAAGAATTTTCTAATGGTTGTTTTTGGATTTAGATTGTGGCAGTGAAGCAATTAGATAGAAATGGTCTACAAGGAAACAAAGAGTTCATCGTAGAAGTGTTGATGTTAAGTCTCTTGCATCACAAGCATCTCGTGAATCTTATTGGTTATTGTGCTGATGGAGATCAGAGACTTCTTGTCTACGAGTACATGTCTCGTGGTTCACTCGAAGATCATCTCCTCGGTAAAAAAAAACTACAAAACCTAAAGATCGGTATATTTTATTTGATTAGTTTCCAATATTTTATTGAAATGGTTACAGACCTAACACCTGACCAAGTACCGTTGGATTGGGACACAAGGATCAGAATCGCGCTAGGAGCCGCGATGGGTCTTGAATACTTGCATGACAAGGCAGATCCTCCGGTGATCTATAGAGATCTCAAGGCAGCTAATATCCTTTTGGACAGTGACTTCAACGCCAAGTTATCAGATTTTGGGCTAGCGAAGCTAGGTCCTGTCGGAGACAAACAACATGTGTCTTCAAGAGTTATGGGAACTTACGGGTACTGTGCTCCAGAGTATCAGAGAACCGGTCAGTTAACCATTAAATCAGATGTTTACAGCTTCGGAGTTGTGTTGTTGGAACTGATAACTGGACGAAGAGTTATTGATACGACCAGACCCAAAGATGAACAGAACCTAGTGACTTGGGTGAGTTTCTCTTGTTTTTTACCCTAAAATTTATTAGAAGTTATATACATAGACATAGGTTTATTATGATTTTTTAATAATCTTTTAATTAAATGTTAACCGGTCTTGCTTAACATCAAAGTTCTTGTTGTGTGTTTTAGGCACAACCGGTGTTCAAAGAACCGAGTAGATTCCCGGAGTTAGCGGATCCAAGTCTTGAAGGAGTGTTCCCGGAGAAAGCACTTAACCAGGCAGTGGCTGTCGCTGCAATGTGTTTACAGGAAGAGGCAACGGTACGGCCACTCATGAGCGACGTTGTGACCGCTCTCGGTTTCTTGGGAACTGCTCCTGATGGCTCTATCTCTGTTCCACGATACGACGACGTTTCCCCTCCTCAGCCGCCGGGTGAAACATCCCGTGAGGATCCTGCGGCGGCTGAGGAACGGGAGAGAGCCGTGGCGGAGGCAATGGAGTGGGGAGTAGCTTCAAGGGCGCATTCTCGGAACCCAAGTGCAGCACAGTCCCTAAATCCAAGTGCTGCACAGTCCCGGAACCCAAGTGCAGCACATTCCAGGAACCCAAGTGCTTCTTGATTATAAATTTTTTACATCTTTTTGTCTTCTTGATTTGGTTGTTTCTTTCTTTTTTTTTGTTTGGCTTTTTGTTTTTGAAGTTTCAGAGAATAGTGATAGAAGTATGTTCTGTTTTGTTTGAATTTATATATTGCAGCTGGGTTTTTATAGCTCGAGACTGCAAATTTCATGGATTATACTCTTGGCTGCACGTTGATAGACCGCGTCATAGGAAGCTGGGTCGAGGTGTTTCAAATTTGTCAGATCATGAGGGAATGATCATTTTTACATCTTTTTGTTTTCTTGATTTGGTTGTTTTGGTATGTTACAGAGTAAATCATTAGAGCAAATCCGACTCTATAATATAGTTATTCTATTTTAGAGCAAATCCGATTCTATAATATAGTTATTCTATTTTAAAGTAGAATATAGAGAAAAATATAGAAGATTATAGGAGATGCTCTAAACAAAAATCATTTAAACGACTTCTCATCTATATATATATAAAAATGTTTGCCTCCCTCCTGTGATGCCACCTCAGCATCCAGGTCAGAAAGTCAAATCATGTAATGCCGACACGTGTCCCTCTTTATTTATACTCTGCGTTTTGCCAAAAATCACTCTTTCGGTTTCATTGATTGATGTCTCTACTAATGGATTTCTATAATAACTAAACTACATAACAGGCCCATCGTTATTAGCCCATACGGAACATAGTCACCGCCTTCAAAGAAAAATGCACTAAAGTCTTTACCCCACTCTCCCCCACTATCGTGCATTCAAGACCCTTCATTACTCCATAAACGGCATGAAACCTTGATCTATAAATAAGGTTTTGATCTTCCATGAAATGCATATCACTTCCAACAAATCAATCTCATTTTCTCTTCGAAGCATGAACACCAACATAGCCACCTCGAACCTTCTCCTATTCGAAAGTTGGCCGATGACAGCTTGCAAATACAGATCTACTTCCTCGCATTCTGAAGAATTGGTTTATTGTTGAATATATCTTCTCCACCGTCTTGAACATCGCTTCTTCACAGCCACAGCCACCACAATTCTCCAGTGGTTCCATAACTCATTCAAAACGAGAAATCCAAAAACAAAACAAGAAAAAAAAAGAAAAAAGCAAAGATTTTGACGATTGGTATGCGGTTGACGCGGCTATAGAAGCTGTATCGAGGTTCAGACGGGTGAAGAAGTTCGCCGGTGGATCAAAAAGGTGAAATCAACAGTGGTGCCGGTGAATAACACGAAGAGGCTAAAACGATCGGCGAGGGATCATGCCAGATGGGTGGTGAGGCTGGCAATACTCAAAGATCTATCTGAGAAGAAGAAGTGAGAAGCTATTCTGGCAAAATAGACCAACTGAATAGTCACATCAAACACAACAGCTGGCACAACAGCTCGCGAAATGAAATACAGATTCATGTCCTAAATAATTTTCCTGCTACAGATAGTTTCATTAATCAAAACAGAAAACAGATATAGAGATATGTGAGAAGAAAGATTGATACCGTCGAGAGGTTTGATGTTGCCGTCGCGGCGATCGACGGAGAAGCCTTGATGATGCGAATCTACTGGTTTGATGAAGAACTTATTGGGAAACTCCAGAAGCTCGAGTTGATCGTAGAGCTTGAATCTAATCGAAAATGGAGTGATCTCCATTAACGCGATTACGAGGAATGTTCGAAAATAAGATTGAATTGAATTGAAGGATGATTGATGTTCGGAGTTTGATAACAAAGGAAAGGGATTAGAGAAGGGAATGTCAAAGATGGTTCTATTATTTTTCTTTCAATGTTACACGTGTATATTGTCGAAGCTTATGGGCTTTACTTACAGGATGGGCCTTACACCGGTTGATCAAGTAAGCGAAAAAGAGAAAATCAAGTATTCTGAATAATTTTAATAATGCAAATTAGAAACAATCAGATGAATAATTTGACACACTAAAGCAAAATTATCGAAGTTAATTGGTTGAATCAAATCAGACTATAAATTGAGATGATTCATTTTAGATTAGAAAATGTGGCATATATTTTACTCACAAATCATTTAGATGCAAGCAAACATGCATAATTAAAGTTTATAATTATCTTGGAAAAAATTAAAAAATTACATATTTTCATTAAAAATGTTACTTTTATCAAAATATAAAATATTATTTTTTCGCTGCAACTGTAAAATCATATTTTGTTAGAAATGTAAAAGTTTAACTTTTCTTCACAGTTGTAAAATATATTTATGTAAAAATTATCAAATCTAAATTTTCACTAAATCCATATTTTTTATAACGAATGTCTATTATATCTTCTTAAAACACCAAAGCCTAAGCATCGTATATTTTTTAAGATCCAATAACCATATAAATGATATGTATCTCTGATTATTCATTTATTATTTAAATGGTATACCTTTTTGAATTAATTTGACTCACTAAAATAAATGTAACTGATCTCTAAACATTAATTATGAAATGGTTGATATATGTTAATACCACCTTCAATTTTTAAAAAATGACATAATTTTTATAAATAACGATATCTATATAATTGTGGCATGTAGAATTATACTTTTAAAAATTTATATCTTTGTAAGTTTTTAAATATGGTAATGATTTTTTTTGTGCACCAATAAATATGGTAATGAATATTAACTCATAACCATTAGTCTATTACTACTATAAATTATTTATATATATAGATTATTTTTGGCAAAACTATAAAATAAATTAATATTTACAAACTCATATATCACTATTTCTCCTGTTGTAACAAAAATCTACGAGTAATAATAAACACATTAAGTTATAGCCATCACACGTTAGAAATGCTCACACTGAATGACGATACAACATGAGATATCACTATAACAATCATAGCCAAGATGATGAAGAACGGCCAATGCAACAAGATATATCATATTTAGAGTTGGCCAAACTTCAAGGACCACTGTCTACAAAGTTACGTAGTCATAACCAAAATTATGAAAAAAATTCATTTAATAAAAAGTCTTTAAAAATGTTTCAACCCGCCCCCTTCCCCCCCACCCAAAAAAAAAGATCATTTTATAAAAAGGTCTTTAAGCCATTTGGTTATGCTGGCAATTAATCAAATACATTATTTGTGTATTCTATAAATATTTCAAAGAATTTTGTTATACCCTCATTACAAACGCAAGTTTTTAAGTGGTTGATCAAGTTTTTTTATAATAATCTATTTAGATATAGAATCTACATAAAGAACATAGTTAAATTTTTTTAACTTTCATTCTTGATTAAATCATTCAAACATAGAAAACGTAATCAATCTTCTATGAAGCCACCTCGGTAAAGGAAAATCTCATCTTCTCTCTACAACTCATTTCTTACTCGATAACTTTCAATAGTTCACATTAAAATCTCCTAAATGGTCTAAATAGGCAACATAAAATTTTGAAAAAAAAATTTTCTAGGATTTTAGTTTAAGATTAATAACTTAGAAAATAAGCGCAAAACAAGTTCATATGAAGTTATATTTACAAGCCCATCTATCAATCACTTTGTTTACGATTTAAAATACTACTTAAATTATTCGTCTACTCAATAATATATTTATATCACATTACTCAATAACTAATATTTACTCACATATATGATAGAAGTGCAAATGGTAATAAAGATGTGATTTGTTGCGACAGTTCCAATAACAACTCTCTCATTCTATACAAATAACAACACACCATTAGAAAACTAATACTTATCGAATTATCTTATGCCATAACTCTAATTGTTAACTTATTTCTGTGCAACGACTCTAATATTTAACTTATAATTAGTTTTCCAAACAAAAAAAAAACACATCATGTCACATAATTAACATATATCCCGCGCGTAGCGCGGGCATGCCCTAGTTTGATATATAAGAGGACAAGAGTGAGTGTTGCATAAGAAGATAGATGTAAACCAAAGGCAGGGAGAAATGACTTGGTATCAAATGTATGATAGATTTGTCCAGGGTATTCCCCTTGATCCTAACCGGAGGTTGCTTACAAACTTGGGTTCACTTTGGGTTGTATGGATTCGGAAAACTGCTCTCAAGTCAGTAATAAATCTGATGGTTCATGGAAATGGTTCAAATTTCTCAAGCTTCAACAACAGGCACTGTTACGAATTTCTGCGTTCTCAGATTCATAATTGTAAAAATATTCTGTTTTTGTTTAATGATTGATTGAATATGGTAATTGATTGATGTAACAAGATCATTAGTACTTGGCATCAATCGGCAGCAAAACTTCGCATAAATACATTTTATCTTTTGTGATATTTAATCTTTCCAAATTTTCTATAGTAAACGAATTTTCTTTTGTTATAAAATAATTTTAACATTTAAACCTAATATTAAAAATGAAATATTTGAATGTTTATTTGTACTAATAATATGTGTTTATTTAATTAATATAATACTTTAGAATAATAACTAAAGACGAAATACATAAAATTGATATGAAAACAACTAAATGGAGTTCAACTGCAAGATTATGAACAAAACCATTATTAATTTTTTTTATTATTAACTCCTTTAATAAATAATACACAATTATTTCAACAACCAGTTATGAAATAACATAACTGTTGCTTGTTCGTTAAAAGTTATCAAATTCATATAAGATAAAATGCTAAATGTACAAATAGAAATAGTTATCGAAGTTTACAGTTACGATCATATGACCAGAAACCTACTTGTTTTACAGTTCTACTAGGTGATTTTCCCGCATGCACGGGTATAAATATTAATAAATTAAATACATTATAAAAATTTATGATATTTTGTTTTTAATTTTTAATCATTCGGTTATTTATACTGTAATCAATATGAATGGTTTATTTTAAATAAAATTATGTTATTTAATTAGACATATAATATCTCAACTCTTTGGTTACTGTTTGTATAATTTTGGATATATTAGATAACATTTAATTTTTTGATTCAATATTTTTTGTTCTACAAATTAAAATTTTGATTAATTTTGTTATTTTCATGTGGTTTGATTCTTGTCTTACATTTGTAAATATATTTTAGCAAGACTAATTATAATTTAATATATGTTGTTTTGAAATCTTATGCATATATATAAGTTATACAAAATACTGAATTGTAATAGTTGATTAGTATATTTATAAAATTATTTGAAAATTTCATAATTTAGTAATATGTTCAATTTTTTATAATTTATTCGTATAAAAGTATTACTATAAATATATATATATATTATTTTTATTCAATGTTTGACTTTGTATAAAAACTTTTGGATTGGTCTAGTTATTCATTTTGTGGGTATTATGAATTACATATATTCCGTTAAATTAAAGTATAATTATTTCTAAACTAATTCAACCAAATCATATTAATTGTATTCATTGTATTAGTTTTGTTCTTCATTTTAGATATGTTAATATATTTTTGATTTTTTAGTAATCTGGTATATTTTAATTTGCAAAAATAAAAAAATAAAAATAAAATGATTATAGGTATAAAGTTGCATAAAAACATAAACGGTAAATTTTACAATGGAAGATTATTTTCTTACTTTAACATCAAGGTTATTTTTCAAAACTTTTTTTTTTATGAAATCACAATATATATATATATATATATATATATTTCGTTTTAAAATTTATAAATGTGTTCTTTATCATATATGTTATTTAAAAATATAAAAGGGAACCTGAATGAAAAATAAAAATTAAATTAAATTATTTTGTAATAATTTGAAAACGTATTGATATTAAAAAATGCTTAATACTTTTAAAATATATATTTTATTGTTAAAGATTATTGTTTAAAAGGGAATATTAATTTTCTACTTTAACATCAATATTATTTTGTGAAGTTTTCTTATTATGAATTACATGATATAAAAGATGTTTTCTTTTATAAATTTTATAAATTTTATTTATTATATAGGTTATTTAACAAAAAAAAAGAAAAATGAACCTAAATAAATAAAATATTTGGTAATGATAATTAGATTTATTTGATTCATTAGAAGTATCATCGTAATCAGCCATCGTGAGAATTAACGTAAGCGCGACATAGGAAAATGATTTCTTAAATAATATTATAGAGATAGAGATATCATGTATGGCATATTACCTTTTAAATTTTTAGTACACTTTGACCAATATTTTTTTTTGAGGTTAATCTAAGTAGCTTCAATTTCATAATATCATTTTTTTTCATAATATCGTTTATTTATTATTAGTTACATTCTTTTACTTTTATTAACATATATATTATCTAACGATATTATTTTAATATTTTGTTTCTAAATATACAACAACAAGCTTCAGAAATACAAACCCCTGTTGCCTTAAAACCTGTACAAAACGTTCTGCATTGAGCTCCGTCACCTGCACATGAAACCGTATCGTAGCATATTTTCGACATTTTTATGCCAATACCTGTTCAAATAATAATAAATAATATAATATTAAAATTAAGCGATCAATATATTAGTACAACCAAAATTAAATGTCAAAGTAGTATTCTAGTACCCGGAATAGTATCAATGCAGTGAACATTTGATATCAAGAAGAAAATAGCGAAACTAAATGCGATTAATAAATGTTTGGAGAGAACCATTTTGTAGGATGGTTTCTAAATTGTTTGACTCTTCTATTCTACTTTATATTAATGCATATTTATATTGACATAAACATTTATAAGAGGACTTTTTAAAACTAAAATCTTTCAATTAATTTTCTTAAAGAAGATCTTTCAATTAATTTTCTTAGATTATATTAAAAATAATATAAGAAAGAAGATCTTTCAATTAATTTTCTTGGATTATATTCAAAACAATATAGAATTCTATTGGAGATGTTTTAAACAAAAGTCCTTTTTTAAAAAATCTTCTAAAAAAATTAAATGAAATATCTTCTTTCTTATATTATTTTGAATGTAATCCAAGAAAATTAATTGAAAGATGAGAACCCTTAAAAGATCTTCTCTAAAAAAATTAATTGAAAGATCTTTTTTAAAAAAATTAATTGAAAGATTTTCTTTTACCAATGTCATCTTGTAGATAGCGTCCACCTTTTCCACTAAAAAACCAGAGACAATAAGTGAAGCAGAAGTGAGCCACTTGGCAATCTACGATCTCGAACGTACTCTACTGAACTGACACGCTTTTCTCGCGACCTGCCGCGGCAGAGTACAAACATGTTTTTTTTTTCATCATGACGGAGGGGTATATTCGTCCAAGCAAAACAAGATGTATATCCCATGGGCTATTAATGCCACATAGTGTGTAGTTAGTTAATTTGGGTCTCCACTATGTATATTAGGCTAAAATTCTCCTTATATATCTCTATGCAACCCAATTATCTATTTCCATAAGTCATTTTCTGAACTCCGAAGCCAGATTCCAAATGTATGTACAAAGGCAAGAAACACTAGGGATATGAAGTGTCTCTATATCTTTATCATAAGCTCTGTTGGTAAATGTGTCAAATGGTTCCTTTGTTTATTAAAAATTGATAAGTCATTCGTTAGAGCTACATTTTAACGAGCCACAACATTATCGAAAAGACAGTTCTGGTGTGTGACGAAAGAGACTCCTCGACAATCTCTAATGAAAACTTGATAAATTGGTACTTAGAGAGAAACATAAACAACAAGAAAACTCATATGATTGTGATGAGGTGGTACGAGGAACTTAAAAAGATGGTAAGTACTTCGGATTCAAAACCGATTACTCAAATAAACTGCGCACATGTGGAACATGGAGTATTTTACATGGTTTGTCTTCTGGCTTCCTGGATTAGTAGAATTTTCGTATCCAAAATACCTTGATTTAAAAATAAAAATAAAAAAACTTGAAACATGAGTTACCTCAATCTCCTCAGACCTAAAAGGCCTTAAATCTAAATCTGATTGGGCTAATAAAAATCTCAAGTTAGACCTGACAGTGTCGTGCGAAGGGTTTTAGGGGCCTAAAGCAAGTTTTTAAAAAAAAATTATATACAATTATAAAAAAAACAATTTCTAATACAATATATCACCTTCGCGAAATACATAAGTTTAATACTTACAAGAATAAGTTTATTACGTAAATATGCTATGTTATGTCCTATAAGAAAAAAATATATGGATTTAGAAATTGAGTTATTCGATTCTCGTGGAAAGTTTCTTTTAGAAATAAATTTAAGCAACTAAACTAAAAATTATTTTAAATTTTGGGACCCTAAAAAACATAATATTATTCGGGGACCTAAGGCGAATGCCTTTTTCAATACACTGTATGCACACCTCTGAGACCTGATAAGAAAGCTCAAATTGTAAGGTGATTCAAGGGGAAATAAACAATTAATTCTTGAACTATTTAAAATCCGCAATTTAAATATCGAACTATTGCTCGCATACTTTTATTTCCCAACTATTTGTTGACTCGGCAAATTGATACCCAAATAAGTAGTCGTTAAGTCAATAACGTTTGTTGTTAGTATTTTACCAATCTTCTTTTCCATTATAGCTCAGATACTCGAAATCCCCAAATTAGAATTCTTATCTGAGAGAGAAAGCGATTCCAGCAAGTACAGACGAGATTTCCGGTGACGTGATGAAGAACTTCGAGAAGAACAAAACTCTCTGTCGGTGAAATCTTGAGCCGTTTCCCAACAACGAGTCTTGTTCTTCTCGACAGAGAGTTTTGTGAGTCTGGGAGACTCGGAATCGAACTCAACTGCAACAGATAAGAACCCTCCTCTTGGAGATGTTCTTTCTCTGATCTCGGCGGTGTTTTACGCTGTCTACATCACTCTTATACGCAAAAAGCTTCCTGATGATGATGATGAAAAAAGCGGCTGGTTTAGTATGGCTCAGCTTCTTGGGTTTCTAGGTCTCTTTAACTTCTTTATCTTCCTACCTGCTGCTGTAATACTCTAACTTCACAAAGAGAGAGCGGTCCAATGCACTGACCTTGAAACAGCTTGGTCTGGTGGTTGGCAAAGGTATATAAGATCAAGTTAATCTTTGGATTTGATGTTGGGATGTTTTTTTGAATGATGTGTGTTTTGGCGTTTTCAGGTTTGTTAGATAATGTACTCAGTGACTACCTATGCGCAAAGGCTGTGCTTTTGACAACGACCACAGTGGCTTCGGCGGGGCTGACCATTCAGGTTCCATTGGCAGCTATTGTAGACAGCTTATCAGGGAACAAACCAAGCTTCACAGACTTCATTGGTGCTGCAGCCGTAATGGTAGGCTTTGCAGGCATCAATATTCCTGCAGAGATTTTTCACAGATCCAAAGAGACTTAGAACCAGGAACATCGTCCAGTGATCCTCCTCAGGTTGTGTCGGATAGCATAGGAGTAGATTGTTCAGAGACCCTAGCGTCCTAACTGCCATGATGCTTATATATTTTTGCTCTTTTATTTTCTGATTTTTTTTTAAATCTGTAAATCGTTGAAAGATTGATATACGAATATAGTTGAAAAAATAGTAATAAAAATCGTTCAAGATTATTTGACTCGGTCTCAATACAATAGCAAAGTAAATGGTTTAATCTGTTTTATTACTCTAAGCAGATACATTGAGATGACCATACTTTTGCATCACTCTTTTTGTCGCCATGGCGGCTGCTTCACTTGCTCTTAGTGTGCCTTCCGCCATGAGAGCTGCAAACTCACGGGTGATCTCTTCCTGAATCTTGCTCCTAGCATCGCCCAGAGGATCCTCCTTCACCTTCTCTTTACTAGAAGAAGCTTGAGCAACCGGTGACGCTTTCTCAGTTGGAGCTGAGGTTTTGACATCCTCAGACTTCTCCTCAGACTTGGACGCTTTCTCAGGTTTGGTGGTGGGTAGTTTTGGACCTTCATCCTTGCTAAAAGCTCCAAGAGGTTGTGTCTGAGGCCTAAACTGGGGAGCGTTAGGAACAGCGCCGGCTCTTAGAGTCGTCTCAAGGTTTTGTATCATAGGCACTGCAAAGGAGAAGTTGAAATTAGATCAGATACGAGCTAAAAGCAAAACAGATTGCAAGGTATAAGCTACTTACTTATAAGACCACCCATGGGGCTGTTCATGACCTCATTGGGAAGCTGAAGAATGTAGTCTGGGATCCCTTTACCAACCAGAAACTGAGCGACCTCGTTGCTAAAGTTATTGCAGTTGTGAGCAAGCAGATTGTAGGACTCAGCAGTGTAACGTGGACTGATCTCCTCCAAATACATCTCGAACACATCTTTAGGAACGTGTGTCTCACCCAGCTCTACGGTTCGCAGCGGTGCTCCATATGGGGTGGTTCCAGCTGGCAAATGTTGGATTCCTCCTCCGAAAAAGTACTCATTCCCATACACAACTATCCCCGTGTGCCTGCGAAAGGGACACATAACTCAGATGTTACTATACCAGCTCAAGCAAAAACGTTAACGCAATCAACTGTTCATTAATCGTGAGCGCATACAAACAAAAAAAAAACATGCCAAACTCACACCCTGTGCTGCAACTGACTATAAAAAGTAAGTGTAGACCTTAACCCCAAGTTAAAGGCAAACACTATGGAGCTTAAAGGTTTAAGACAGAGAGATAACTCACCAGACACCTTCGATAACCTTTCCCAAAAATGAAGCAGAGAGCTGGCGAGCCAAGCCTCTGCTTAGGTCATACACATTCAACGTGACCTTATGCGCTTCCTGCCATGTTATTATATATTTCACCAATTCAATCAAAACTAATAACGAATCAACAAGCAATTAACGATGAAAACAAAAAGAGAATCATTCATACCTCAGCCATTCTCGAATACAAAGCTCAAAAGAAGTTAACTACCTGAAACGAAAACTAGAAATCTCGAAATCAATACTCCTTCACAAGGTTTTCAATCGAACAGATCTTTCCGAATATCAAATCCAGAAACAACTATAAAAAGGAGTACCCCACAAATAGATAAATCCAAATCTAGAAAAGTACAAATCGAGAAACCACATGTAATTGGTAAAATAGATTTGTGATCAAAGAAGGAGAGAGAAATTAACATACGATAACGAACGAATGTAAATCGACGCTCTTCTCTTCCTCCAGCAAGCTCGGAATAATATGCTTTAAATCTGAGAGACGATAACAGAGAGGTTTGTTTATAAAAGCAAGCGACTGAAATTCCAACACGGCGTCGTATAAGCGACGCGGACTTTTTCTATACCGTTCTAGAAAGTACGACCCACTAATATATTGACACGTTTCTTCTCGTAACCAAACGGGCCGGTTCGAACCGACCAGTATACCTGAAATAAAACGTTTCAATAAAAAGTCAATGGTCTTTTTTTTTTAACTGTTAAATTCATTATCAATGGTCTTTTTCTCAAACATATACAAGGATAACAGATTGTTTCACTCGTATTCATATCAACACCATTTTCATTTTTGCTAATTGAGTCCCATTGTATAGTTTGTTATTTATATGTAGGCATCTTCATCAAGACAATACTATTGTTAATAGCCATGATTAAGACAGACTGTTAACTCCCAAAACAAATCTGGTACAGACGCACAAGAAATTTTGAAAAGCGAAAAAATATGGCCACAGAAGAAAAAACAAAAAAAATGTCTAATCTTTATGACAAACATTCTGGTTATAAGGCGAATCAAAGCCAGCACTTGAGAAAAGTTCTATAAAAAACAAATGAAGAAAATTCAAAGGGAAGTATGCTTCTGTAATTTTCCAAAACAACACATTATGCCCAAGAAGCAGAGACCGCAATGATCCTGAAACTTCTGCCTGTTGAGCTCAATAAACTGCTTAAGAAGAAGATGTTGAGCTCATGAGTTCTTTAATGGTCCAGAGAGGCGTATTTTGTCACCCAAGTTGTCTGACAAAAAGAAAAAAGAAGCGCTGAACATGTGACATTGGGACACTACGCATTATGTATTTGCTATAACATGGAATGGAAAAAGGTTTCTTACCATTGTGAACTATTACGCATTTTGTTGGATTTGGCGGTGAAGTTGCAGAACCCAATCAACATAGCTAGTCGAACCGCCCATCTGGTCTTCAATGAGATGTCGGAGGAGAAGGAAGCCTTCTCGTGGTTGTTCTCCTTGCCTCACTAGGAAACACATGGGATGATATGACGGATCATTCTCCCTCACTTTCTTTATCAGCCTCATTAGCTTCTTCGACATCCCATTCTCTTGCTCTTGCAGTGTAACCTAAAGTCCCACCAATAAGAAAGACACACATACTGTGATGTTACCAGATACTTTAGAAAAAGCATGTAGATAAAATAAATTGCATGTCATGTCCGTTCATAAGTTCATATGCAAGGATGCATTTAGATTAAAAGAGCATACCCTTGAGAGCTCTGCTGCAAAGTCAGCTCCAAGAAGATTTTTAGCAATGTCAGGTGAAAGCATTCGGCCAAACCACAAAACCAATCGAAAGCCATCATCATAAATGTAAAGGCCTCTAGAATCTAAACTCTCTGCAGCCAGAGGCAATCTCCTTACTACGTCCTTAAGGTCATCAAGGTCTGCTAATGGCTGCAAACATGCGAATCATAAAATGATATACGAATTTTCGGAAAAGAGATGTTTGGTAATGTACATTGAGATAGAGATGCACAAACCTTTAAGAGCCACTCATCAACACGGAATAAACTGGGATATAACAGCTTCAGTAGCTTTTTGACAGGCAGAGCCATCATGGTGAAGCCCGCCGCACAGCGCTCGTCAAGTGAAGCGTCAGCAGGTCCACCTTGAAGAGGAGTGGACTTACCAATTGCCAATCCGTACAGTGGCAAGAACTTCAAAGACTCTGGGTATATTAATCTAGACCCCAACCGATGCTGCACCGCGTTAAGATTACGATACTCTCTGAGAGCTTTAACAATCTTTTGCTGTATGACATTCCGTGCATCATCCAATTTTGAGGATAAAGTTTTCTCAATTGCTGCAGAATTAAAACGGCCATGAAATAGAATCCAAAGTAACATATGATGCTACTGGGAAAAATTGAAATGTATCGTACCTAATCTAGAATATACAGAGACAATGGAACCGGTGTCTGCTTGTCTATACATCTCTCCAAGATCTGTAACCACTGGTGCAACAGCTGTGTGTACCCTTATACGCCTCTCTCCGCAAGAAGCAGTGTATCTTAGTTTTGTCAAGGATTACTAAAACCAAATGATGTGTTGTACCAGCTAAAATTCAAACTAAGTATGATTTAAATATCAACTATTCAAGGATACAGTAAAGCGACTTGGAAATAGACCGTCTGGGTTGTAAGCAATGTCTCTTCCAGAGTTAGCTGCATTGCATATGCTTTGTCACAGTCAACAGCTGGTAGAGCAAGCAGGTCTGTAGACCTTAGCATGAAGTTCCCATGGTAGGACGAGAAACGAATTCCTGCATGCCAAAATATGTAAGATCAGATGTAGCATACTAACGAAGATAGCAAATCTTAAGTGACATAACAAGTAACACAAATGAATATTGTTACGGTATCATAAACTGTTAAACCTTTTCCACATCTTATTCGCATAACGGATTCCCACGCAGTTTCCCTTGTAAGGTCTCTAGCAAGTTCGTGTCTTAACTTATCTCCATGAATAGACGATTGGAAGCCTGGATAGTAGTACACCTGTCCTCCGGTGTATTTTGCCAGTGTCCCTACACAAACCAATGCATTTTACTACATAAAACTAATAAAGCCTCCGCACTTAAAACAGCAATACTTAACGTGGGGGAAGGACGGCACCATCAGTTACATATTGACTCCACACCCTTGAAAGAAAAAACCAGTAATAACTGTAACGTTCACATACCTAAGGAGGCAATATCAGTGTACTTATCACTGAACGCATAAACATTAATTCCTATCTGGAACTTGGTACAATCGGCAGCCATTTGCTTATAGAAGGTGTCTTCAGCTACTCTTAAAGTATATTCTTTGTCAGTTCCATAGACACGAGGATCATCTCCGCGCAACTTTAACCGCCCAACACCAAGAGAAGGTAACGAGTTCTGGAAAATTAGCAACTTGCCACCAAGTTGGTTCTGAAATAGAAAGAGAAAACAGAGTCAACTACAAACTGATACAAATTCCAGATGAGCTTCCATATAGGACTCTCACATCAAATGAATTATTTGATTTTCATTTGACATGGCAGCACAGTAACTAACCATAACCATGTACGCCGCTTTGAGGGCTGGACCAAAAGCGGATTCCACATTGACATTATTTTGAAACATCAGAGGCAGACTGTCCAAAAAGGCTTCCACTACATTTCTAGACTCAGACAGATTGACAAGGAGATCATCCGGTAATGGGACAAATATATCATCTAAATCAGAAACGACCATCATTTGCGGCTGACTCAAAGATGACTGCATTACCCAGGTCCAAAAAAAAATACGCGATTAAGGCTAAAGTATTTCAGAACAAAAAAATCCACTGAATTTACAATTATGTTACCTTCATGTTGTAAAAATGTAAAGTGCTGTCGTAAGTAATAAATCCAATTTGAGTTCTGGGATAACCAGGCAGGTTATCCAAACAAGACTTAATCGTTTGAGTAGCAACCTGCCAAAGGAGAAAAAAGGGTCAGCATAAGATCAAAGTTTCACAGCATGCCTCTACAGGGGACAGCATGTCTCTACAGGGGACAGCATGTCTAATCTAGTCAAGATCCATCCATACGTAGTGTATTCAGATAAAAGCAGACATGGATTGGTTCTTACTAACTAAGGAAGAACAATATTATTGCACAACAAATTACAAGGTGGAATATTAAAATCCAACATGCTTACCTCAAGCATCCCACTTTTAGTAGCAGAAAATGATACATCAATGAGGAAGAAGTAAATTGGTGGCATCGGAGGCCGAACCATGTATTCTGTTGGAGCAATAATTTCAACACTGCCCTTTGTCAGCTCAAGCCTTTGATCCAAGTCCATTCTTCGGCCAGTAGCATCCAAATGTGAGAAGTATTCACCAGGCACTGAACAAAACATTAGACCCATAACCATGAATATTCATCTTATAAACATATGCCTGCATGTACTGACGTAAAGCCATCTCTCAAATAGTTTATGGAAAGGACATTCCAGTGACTGGGAGAAGTTCATATCAGATGTACAGTTATATTGACAGGGATGACATTCCACAACAATAGAAAAAAACATACATAACATCAAAAACAGTTCCTTGTAGCTTTCACCAAATCCATTTACGATAATTCTACTAGGACAGATTAGACAAAGACAACTGGGAAAAACTAACGATTAAGAAAAATCAGAGAGAAAGAAACTGCACGACCATTAGACAAGGCATATTCAATCAACAACAAACGTTCTATATCACATTGGTTAACAAAACTAATCCTGGAGATTCGGAAAAATTACCATCATTAAGCATAGAACAAATATTACACCGCCACTTTCTTCCAGAATCTGTGAAAGTAACATAAGGATTCACATAGGTACGGCATCTTCTGCAGCGGATGATGCCACTTGAACCAAAATCAATTAGTGGCACTTCCTCCTGAACAAAGATAAAACGACAATTTCAAAATAAGGGAAAAGTTATATGCTCATATATAGCAGGTGAAGAGTTCCAGATTATCAAAACATGAAAGAATTTAAAAGACTTGATTATTAGTTTGGCAAATACTAACCCCTTCAGGAGCCTCAGCAAGTGGACAAACAACAGCTCCTAGAGGCAAATGCCACCTCGACGCCAGAGACTGTGAATTTGGAATCGCATTAGTTGTCAGCCGCAGATATCTAGAATGGCAATTCATAGGGTACGCTTCAGCAAACGAACTCGGCTCCACGTCACCATCCAATGGCCTTGGGAACGAGGTATGATCAAGTCCTGGCTCAAGCGACCCCGGAATATTTGAAAGGGACAGCGAATTGAAATCTTCAACCAAGCCTTGAACGTTACTGGTAGGAGGAGGAGCATAGCTTGGATGCATATTCTGCTGTCCTGGGTGCTGAGCAAAACCTCCTGTCTGTGGAGGATACGATGAGACTGCAGACGGAGGACCCTGAGATGGAGACTGGAACGGCTTTGGGGGACCCTGTAAGACTTGATTACTGGGATAACCAGGATAAGATGGCTGTGGACCACCAGGCATGGACTGTTGAAAACCAGGACCAGAGGGAGAAGCAAACCCTCCAGGTATTCCAGAAGTCATACTCTGTGGAGGAGGTCCCATTGTAACAGAAGCCATTGGTTGCTGTGGGCGAAAAGACATTGGAGGCGATAAGTGACCTGCAAGAGTTTGAGGTGGTGGTGGTACACCACTAGGAGGAGGGGTTGGAAACCGCTGAAAAGAACCACCACCACCGGGAGGACCATAAGCTGATGGCGGTGGAGGTCTACTCCCTGGAAGCTGAGAAACCAAAGGAGGTTGGCCTGCAGGCCTCATCACACCCGCTGGTGGAGCCATAGGAGGACCAGAAGGTGTGAAAGGCCTTGTAGGTGGTCTAAAGCCAACCGCCTCTGGTCCACCGGATTGAGGTGGAACAACACCTGGCGGCGGAGCAGATGCGAAAGGAGAGGAGGAGAACGGAGGAGGAGGAGGCCTAGCTGGAAAATTCCGATTCTCCGTATTCATTATTGCTTAACTGTTGGATGAAGGTATAGGCAAACACTCAAAGCAAAGGGAGCAGATCAATTACAATCCTAGATTCTACCTAGACCTCATCAAAGAATCGGTAGTTTTAACTTCAAATTCAAAACTGGCAACTTCTGCAAAGACCTTTCGTCTCTTTCTGCAAGAAGAGATCTTTTATTATGATTCAGATCGAGAAACGTATAAAGAAACTCTCTTTCTCCGATCCCTTCTTCTGGAGCTCGGGAAGATCTGGATCAATCACCGTTGAATATGAGCTTAAAGAATTCTAAACTGAGATCAATTTTGATTAATGGTTAGAGAGCGAAGACTACCTCAAGTGAGAGAGAGAGAGAGAGAGGAAGCTCGAGAATCTGCGGAGCACGAAACTGATTCTACAGCAGCGATCGGATTCAGATCGTAACTCTAAGAAGATTTGACACGTAACATTGCGCGGCGAAGGAGACGATGTGGTATTGATAATGGGCCCAGAATTGGGCTTACCATTGCAAAAAGATTAGGCTAGTTTTGTCATTTACAACTATGGTTTGTATTGAATAAAAAACAAATTTCAAAAATATCGTCAACAGCAGGGTTCGAACCTGCTCGGGCGAAGCCCAACAGATTTCAAGTCTGTCTCCTTAACCACTCGGACATATTGACTCTTTGCATAATTGCAAATATACTATTACGTATATATCTCAAGAAAATATCACTACTACGTATTCAGTCATAGATTTACTCACTTGATAGGAAAACAAACCACTGTCAATTTGTTGGTGATAAAGCATGAATATTATCTTTTATCACGTCAGAAGTTTAATGTAAAATGGCCTAGAGTCCTTTATAAAAGGCTAACATTAGTTAATTTTTTTGTTAGTTAAATTTTCATGATGAAAGGTTGGAAGTCTCGTAGAAAAAGCATTTCAGTAGATCCATGTACATTTTGTCTCTTCATGCAAAAATTCACTAACCTGGTATGGTAATTTGTCAGCCTTGTAATAAAAAAAGAGTGATAATTCACATTGATCATCAATAAATAAGGAAAGTAGATAGCTTCTTGTCACAAAATTGTGGAAACATCCTTAATTTAGATAATTTTCTTTCACCTTAAGACTCGTTCCTCCTACCCCTGGTTCTCCATTTTAAAACACTTATAGCCACAAATTTTCTTCCAATTTGAAGGATGCAAGAAAAAAAAACTAATAAGTCTAAATGATAAAAAAAAAAAGTTAATAGAAAATCCAAAAGGAAAAAAAAATTACCAAAAGAAAACAAAAACAAACAAATGATCCAAACTTTTGTATTTTCAATCTAAGCTAAAACGTTGTTCAACACTCTCTAATTCGATGCAAGAGGTACGTTTCCACCATAGTTTGTAGAAAGAGCTAAACTTTATTTCACTTCATCGACCGGTTTTATTGAAACGAACCGGTTCTGCTTGGATCTCGTCTTTTCATACCCCCGCCTCAGATATCCTTATCCCCAATCCCAAACACCTTGGAGCCAGCGTACCGATCACACTCCGCCGGTTTAGTCTACGCAATCCCGATGTCGGAAAATCCACCTGGCCCTTCAGGACGCGGGATGTTCACGCGCGGACCTTCAATGCGGGTCGGGTCGAGTAAAAACCCGGACGATCTCCCCGACGTAAGCATCCCTGGAGACGGACCGCCGTCGAGGAGCTTCAAGCCGCAGTTCTCACGTCACGATTCCGTTAGAGATCACGGTGACGGCGAAGACGATAGGATCCTCCGTCATCCGGTGGTTAAGTTCGAGGACGAAAGGCAGATGTCTGCGAGAGAAGCCGTCGCGGCGCAGGAAGCTGCAGAAGCAGACGAGGAAGACGACGAAAATGATGATGATTCAGAAGAAGAAGCAGAGGAGAAATCATCTGCGCCGAAGCAGACGATGTCGCTGATGGATCTGTTGGAAGAGACGGATCGGCAAATGGGGTTGACGGGAGCAAGATACGCCATGGACGAAGAAGAAGAAGACGAAGAAGATGAAGACGAGGAAGAAGAAGAAGGAGAAGGAGAGCTGAGTTGCTGCGTTTGTCATGTATACATCAAAGGCGCGACCTTTGCACCGTGCGGTCACACGTTTTGTAAGCTCTGCTCTAAAGAGCTTATGGCTCAGAAAGGTCATTGTCCCGTTTGCATCAGCTTCGTCCTCGAGTTCCTCGAAATCTTCTAGAAACAATATCTTTGAAATTTCGAAATTTTTTTTATTATTTTCTTGGATAACGTTCAGACATGTTACATTCAACAGTGTAGACAAAAAGACCAAACATTGAGCTTAACAATGGTCAACAAGACGGTTGTAACCATGACATCGATCAGGTTCTCTCACAATGTAAATCTGATCTCCAACTTTACTACTCGAGTCTTGGTTCCTATACCATGTCCATAGTGCCCACGTCTCGTTCTTCACCTACGTTATAAATTAAATCTAATTAAAACTCTTAAACATGGTTTTGGCGCGTTTTTTAGGAGTTAGTTAAAACCGTTATTACCTCTAATATTCCATGGCCAAAGCTGCTTTCTCTCAATGCACTATACTCAGGTTGCTGATCCCAACAGAACTTACCAGTCCTGGTGAAGTTCCAACCGCAAAACTCCCCACCCATCGCTGGATCCGGCGTGGTTAACGGGTCAGGACATTTACCGGGTTCATCGGCATGCTCGATCGCCATCTTTTCGCGGTTTCCTCCATCACCAACCACTATGTAAACTGGACCGCATGGGTCTAGTTCGTAGTTGTAAACTCTGTTCGTCCGTTCATAAGCATGGACCTGAAAACAAATGTTTAGTCAATCACTGAAGGTGAAGAAAAAAAAAAGACAATTCATTGTCGAAGACTGAGAACAGTAACCGATTTCTAGGAATTTTAAAATCAGACTAGTGGAACGTGCCGGGTTTAATGGGTGGGCGAAACTGGTTCTGTAATACATTGACTTCGAGCTTGTAACCGGATCTAAAGTTCCAGTTTTCGGGTTGAAATTAATATATTTATTTATTTAAAAGAAAAGAAAAGAAAAAAGAAGACAGTGTTGTGTTGTGTTCGGGTGGGTCTTACATGTCCGTTGAAGACAATGTCGGTACCGTAAGAGTAAAGCAACTCCTCCATAGCTTCTTTCATACACTCAGCCTCTCTGTAATGCGCCGTGTAAGTGCTATACCAAGGCGGATGCCAAGAAACCACCAACCACGGAGTCACCGATCTATCAAACTTAGCCAGATCCTTCTTTAGCCACTCGTATTGCTCGCCTGGCTTCTCAAAAGCGATGTAGGCACCGAGCATTACAAAGTGGATCCCACCGGCGTTAAAAGAATAATAAAGCTTAGAAGAAGAGCCGCTTTCTTTAAATGGAAAAGCGAATCTTGACTTATAAGCTTCGAACGTCTTGTTCTCGGCTTGTAACTCGATCTCGTGGTTTCCTTCGACCACCATCAAAGGGACTTTCGAAGTCAGTGTCTCCATAAATCTACCCCAATAGTCCCAACGCGGCTGATACGTCTCGTGTATAGGCGTATCCGGGAAAGAGCAAGAGTAACAATCTGAGCTTGTCCCGTTCGTTAGGTACAAGTTCGCGTAGCTCACGTCGCCGATCAGTAAAACAAGATCCGGAGAGTTTTGAAGCAAATGAGTAATTGTATCTGTTGTGTTGTAAGTGAGACCAAGATCACCCACAACTGCTATTCGGCTAGGGTAACTCGAGGGGTTAGAAACAGGCATTGTCCTGAAATGGTGTATCTTACTCATAGCGTGTCGTGAAGGATCTCCGCATCGGTAGTAATAGACAGTACTTGGTTTCAGCCCTGCGTTTAAAACAACCAGTTATCAAGAATTGATTAACGATAACGTTTTTTAATTGTTTTTAAAATATAGTTAGATTTAAGAACCTGTAATGCGAACATGGTGTATGATTCCAGAAGTATAGTTTAAGAGACCGTCAAAAGGGTAAAGTTGACTATAAACAAGTGATGTTCCTTTGGCTTCATGACTCAGTGAGTGTCTCAAAGTACCGAACCGGACAATACTGTCGATACTTGTCGGATCTAATGGCTTCACGTTCTTTCCGATTTGGAACTCACCTTTTAAAACCCAATAATAATTTCATTAATTAAATACAAATTTATCTACAAGATCCTAACTTTAGATACAAGTAACTGAAAAAGAGTTCTATGTCTGAAAAAGAGTTGGTAATAAGATTCGTCCTTTCAGCATTTATTACATAACTCTGTCCTTTATGACGAAATAATAAAAAAGAAACGAACTTGCAGAGAGTTATTATACAAATCACGTAAAGGGTGGTGGAGAAGTGGAACCTGTGATCCAAGAGACCCATACGGAGTCGTAATCGGAGGAAAGAGACAGAGAAATCTGCTCCGGCTCGAAGCCGGTGACGTGGCGGCGGACACGAGGATCGGTGTCAGCCAAATCGATTGCCTTTCCTCGGAGAGATGTGTCTAACGGAACCGTCACCGGTACGAACGGTCCGTCTAACGTTGACGGGATATAATCGGCGGAGGAGGCTGCCGGCGAAAGAAAGCAAAGAAGTGAGAGTCTGAGGAAAGTTATAGAATAGTCATGAAACGTCATCGTTTTCCACAGGGTTGTGGCGGAGCTTTTCAGTTAGTAGTGTGGGCTGCTTTGTTATTAATGTTGGCGTTGGGATATTTTGGGAAGAGATTAAAATATCTAAAGTATCAGATTAAATAGTCATTACCGCTAAGCAAATCTAACCAAAAATTTGATCATGAGACCAAAAAATTCGTCACTCTTAAAGTCATATAACTCGCAACTTTGATCACGAGACCAAAAATTCTTTTCCAACACTGAAATAAAGAATATTAAAAAAAAAAATGAAATTTCCGATGTGTTATATGTGCAGTTTCAAGGAGATTTAACTATATATTATATAATGTTACAGAGTGACATTTGTTTATCATAAATTATAAGTATATTCCGAACTTATGTGGTGGAGAAATCTAACCATAATGTTTTGTGCCTTTCTGCTTTGTATTTTTGTGGATACTTCAATATGTTTTTACATTATTTCTTAAGAAAATTGAATCAACTAAAAAAAATAATTAAATAATAATAGTCAAACGTTCATTATGAAATTTAAATTCTAATAATTAAAACATATTAATTATATGCTGATATTTAGAACCTAATTTTAAAATTGATCCGAATTATCAATTTTACCGATTTTTAATCGATTTTATTTTAAATCCAAGTTTTAAATCGAACCAGACTCAACTTTTTACAACAGGTCACGGTCAGACCGGTCCGGTTTTTCAAAACACAACATTGTTTATAACGTTCACACACGGTAGTAGTAAAAGCATAGTTCATTTGACTTGATATATATTCATGTATAGCTCTAGAATGGCCACATAGTAAAAAAATTGTGTGTTGCTCTAATCATGGCGGTTTGATAGAATCTCTTTACATTTTTTTTCTTTCCATTTATATAGCTTAAGTTTGTAAAATAACTAAATCTGTACAGACGCGCTGAATTAAAAATGTTCCGAGTAAAGTAAACCAATCTGCTCTCACGTCTTCGGGTCTCATTCGTTTTTCAATCCACGATTTCGACTTTATCCGCAAACGCTCTTTAATCGCGTCTATTCCAGCGTTTACCCTTCAAAACGCGTTTTCTCGTCGCCGGAGCTCAGCGATCCACTCTGTAAATGCTCGATCGACGGTAACCGTCTCCGGATCCGATTATGGCTAGAACCGTTCTCACCTGGTGGATCCCTTTGTTAATTCTGCAATCGTTTCTCCTCGCCATCGCCTTCGGATCGAACGAAGTAGAAGAAGAGTTCAGCGAGTCGTTGCTGTTGAAGCCTCTCCCCGATCGGAAAGTTCTAGCTCATTTCCATTTCGAGAATCGAGCTCCTCCGTCGAACTCACATGGCCGCCACCACCATCTCTTCCCCAAAGCTATTTCTCAGCTGGTAAATAATAACCTCTTTCCCCATACGATTGCACTGAGCTTAGACATTAGGGGAAGAGATTGCTCGTATTAGGTTGCACTGTGAAGCATAGGTTTTAGCTCGGATGCGATTAGATCAGAATCTTCCTTGATCTTTTGCAGTTAGAAGGAATCTGATCATTTGGATCTTCCCTGAGAGCACGATTAACCCCGGTCTCTTAGCCGGAGTTCTTATCATCTATTAGCCGAAGCTAAGAATCTTAATTAAAAAATTGACGGAGTTAATTATGGTCTGAGGCCCTAGACAATTTAAGATTAATCTTAATTAAAAGCTTGAGGCAAATGTTTCGTTAGGCTTTGTTCTGGATCCTGATAGCTTCTTGAGTAACCTATGATTGCTATTCCATATGAAACAATATTTATTTACTTTTTAATTATTAAGAGGTTTATGTAATCTCTGACACGTGGATTGTTAAACACAGGTTAAGAAGTTTCGAGTCAAGGAGATGGAGCTATCTTTCACTCAGGGACGTTGGAACCACGAACACTGGGGAGGATATGATTCATTATCAAGTATGAACGCGAAGCCTGTTGGTGTCGAGCTTTGGGCTGTGTTTGATGTTCCTCATGCGCAAGTTGATACTTCTTGGAAGAACTTAACACACGCGCTCTCAGGGCTTTTCTGTGCTTCCATCAACTTTCTCGAATCTTCGACTTCGTATGCTGCTCCTACGTGGGGGTTCGGGAGAAGCGCAGACAAGCTGAGGTATGGTTCGCTGCCGCGTGAAGCTGTTTGTACTGAGAATTTGACGCCGTGGCTGAAGCTGCTTCCGTGTAGAGACAAGGATGGGATCTCTGCGTTGATGAATAGGCCGTCTGTTTATAGAGGGTTTTATCATTCTCAGAGATTGCATTTATCTATGGTTGATTCTGGTGAAGAGGGGTTGGGTTCTGGGATGTTGCTTGAGCAGAGTCTTACTGTTGTTCTTCAGCCTGACACTGTTTATGATGGGAAAGATCTACAGCCAAGTTGGTCACTTAGTTCACTCTTTGGGAGAAAAGTTGTCGGAAAATGTGTTCTTGCAAAGTCAAGTAATGTATATCTTCAAATGGAGGGTCTTGCGCATCAAGCACTCTGGAAGAACGAAGAATTTGAATTGTCCACACAGCCAGATAGGACTCTCCGAGAAAGCAGCAGCTTTCTTTATATCTTCAATATTGACAAATCCAGTGACAGTGAGCCGTTTGATCTTGGTCTTACTTGGAAGCTTCCTTCAAAGTGGTCATGCAAACAAGCTCCATTACACGCTTCTCGGTTCTTGATGGGAAGCGGGAACGAAAGGGGTGCAATAGCCATCTTGTTAAAAGCCACAGAATCGCAGGATAAGTTATCCGGCAGAGATCTCACTAATGGCGGCCGATGTACAATAAGAGCTAACGTTTTCCAGATTTTCCCGTGGTATGTTAAGGTTTATTATCACACTCTACAAATCTTTGTGGACCAACAACAGAATACAAGCAGTGAGGTCTTAAAGAAGATCAATGTCTCACCATCTACTGATAAAATGTCATCTGGCATGATGGAGATGATGCTGGAACTACCATGTGAAGTGAAATCTGCAGCCATATCCATAGAGTATGATAAGGTGATCTTCTGTTATCTTTTATCATCAAATAGATTGATCTGAGTGTCAGGAAAATGATTTGTATTCTATTTTTTTTTCTGGAAAATTTGGTCAATAGGGTTTTCTACATATAGATGAATATCCTCCTGATGCTAACCAAGGATTCGACATTCCATCGGCTTTGATAAGCTTTCCTGATCATCATGCAAACTTAGATTTCAAAGAAGAACTAAGCACATTGCCCTTGTTATCAAAATTTAAGGTAAAAAAAATGTATACCCCTGTCACCTAATTCAAATGTAATGACTTACTTTTATCCTTTGGATTGTTGCAGGAGAAGTCATTAGTGCGCTCTTACACAGAAGTATTGCTCGTACCTTTGACAACCCCTGATTTTAGCATGCCTTACAACGTCATCACTATCACGTGCACTGTTTTCGCTTTGTACTTCGGGTCATTGCTCAATGCTCTCCGTAGACGAATAGGTGAAGAAGAAAGGTTTCTCAAAAGCAAAGGTTAGTCATCAAATGCTATAGGGCCAGACCAGGTTTTCACTATCATTTTAAAGCTCTGATCTGGATTGTAACTTCAAGTTTATGATTGTTCTGTTTTCTCTAGCAGGAAAGAAAACAGGTGGGCTTAAGCAGTTGTTATCAAGATTCACAGCCAAGATCAGAGGAAGACCAGTTGAATCACCATCATCAGAGTCGACAGCAGCAGCTCAATCTTCGGTTTTGTCTAGTAAACTTCTCTTCAAGATCATTTTGGTTGCAGGAGTTGCTGCAGCATGGCAATATTTTTCCACGGATAAGTAGGCTCAACACTTTCAAGAGAGACTAGTTGTACAATGTGTATCGACAAGAGTGTTTTGGACCATTAAGATTTGCACTTTAAGAGTTTAAATTTTGCATTTAGCTTTTAGCCAATACACAAGAACAAAACTATTACAGCATGCTCTGTTTCTACATAGTACTTCTCTATCTTATCTTCTTACAAGATGCGGAAGCAATCATATCATCTTCTCTTGTCCTCTTGAGCCCATCACTAGTGAAACTGCATTTTAATGGCGTTTTTCCGATTTCACTTTGTCTTCCTGCAACATACATAAACACCCCCCATAGGAACATCAAAGAAGAGACCATAGTGTTGTCTTAATACATCTCAAAGAAGAGAAAATACTGAGCTTATACCTGAGCTATCACCCTTATTGAGTTTTAGTTTCTTGAGTGATTGCATATCTTCAGACAAGAGTTTTCTCTTGTTGCTTCCAGAGAGCAGAGGTTCATCACCTGCTGATACTGAAAAGTCAGATTAAACTCAAAAGTAGATATATCAAAACCACAATGTTCCCCGTACCTGAACACTTATCTTTCAACTTCTTGTTTCTGTTTAGACCAAGATTGTTGATGGTTATGTCCTCCTGAGAACCAGAGTATGCTCCTGTGAAATCAACCACAAGTATCATCAGAAAATATAACTAATTAGAAAATATTTTGAATTCAAGATTTGTTAAACTTTAAAGAAACTCACTTTTGGTACCGACTCTAGAGAGCTTGCCGTCGACAAGAAGAGCACCACCTCCGTCTTTACCAGTAGACAAGCCTTTAGCTGAGAAGAAAGCTAGCAAAGACTTCCACGTCACACAAGAAGCGACTAAATCACTATCTCTGCTTATGAAGTGACCATTGAGCTTCACCGTCGACGGCTCGAGCCCAAACGCTGCAGCTATAGACTTAAAATCAAGTTTCTGATCGTTCCAAGCAACCCAGTCGATAACTTTCGATACAGAAGGGCATAAAAGTCTAATCTTTCTCCAACCCTCGTCTCCCATCATCACCACTCTGCTTACAGGGCTCCAACGAATTCTTGAACTTTCTCGTATATGCTACTGTTAACGGTACCTTTGTAGACTCTTCTCAGACCTTTTTGGTCGTCCTTCAAAGACCTTCCACTATAACCTTCCATCTCAGACGGCGATTCTTTCAGCTTTTGGGTTGTTTGGTTCTCGTTCAGATGGGCCTTCAGCATTCATTTCAATGGGCTTTTATTTGGCTCAAATTACTTGCAAATGTTTTTTTGTAGTCTTAGTAGGTTATTGGTTGTTGTATTTTTATGGATTTGAAAATTCGAACTAAATCTAGTTCGGATTTATGATTTTCAAATCTGTATTAAAATCATGTGTTATTGGTTTAATGATTCATAAATTCTATATCAAATCAAGTGTTATTCAATCGCACGGATTTACTAATATATTTGATTTTATAATAGATTTGAATGAAGTTGCTTGGATTTTTCTGTTAAAAATACAAAGACACAAATCCGAAAGAAAACCTCCGGATTTGTATATTTTACTTGGATTTATAAATACTATATGAATTTCTAAATCAACCAAAACATATAAACTAATAACACCTCCTTAAAACAGATCCGAAAAGGGTGACAGTGCGATAATTGGCGATACGAAAGGCGATTCTCGATCTACGACTTCCGTCACGTTCTCTGCTGTCTGAGGAGGCAGCTGGGATGGTTACGAGTGAGATTCCGGGGGATCCGCCACCGGAGAATCGGCTGAAGGAGAAATCATGGGCAGCGGTAGCGAAGGAAAAGCAAATCATGACGAAATACGAAGTGGATCAAACGATTTTGGATGGGAAGCGCACGGTTGAAGTTCCGGTGGATATCGTGGAGAAATCAAATCATCTTTGGGAGGACTTCGTGATTGCAAGGTTTCTGGAAACAGCGCCTCATATTGCGAAGGTACATATGATTGTTAACAAGATTTGGGCGTTTGGGGAGAAATCACAGAAACTGGATGTATATGAGATGGATGAGAAGACGATGAGAATAAGGATCACAAGCGAGAAGATAAGGGAAAAGGTCATAAGGAGAGGGATGTGGAATATCGCGGGGGTGCCAATGGTGGTCTCGAAATGGTCTCCTGATGTTGATGATTCAAATGCGAATCTGATTCCCCTTTGGGTACATCTCACAAAGGTGCCGATGAGTATGTACTCGTGGGAGGGGTCTAAGCTTTATAACAAGCACAGTGGGAGTACCAGATCATCTTCACCCGGAGACGATCGCGTGCTCAAACTTTGATGTTGCTAAAGTGTTTGTCAAAGCTGATCTGACCAAAGAATTACCAGAGAAGATTGAATACATGATTCAAGGGGAGAGGATAACAGTGGAGTACACTTACCCTTGGCTTCCGCCTCGTTGTGTTTCTTGTGGAAGATGGGGGCATTATGAGACGTTCTGTAAAGAGAAGAGAAAAGAGAAAGAGGTAGAGAAGATGACAACAATAATAGAGGGAGATCAGAGTAAAGTAGTAGAAGGAGATAACAGTGTTGCTGAAGAAGGAAGAAAAAATACTGAGCAAGAAATACAGATGATGGAAGTAAATAATACAAAAAAGAGAAGTGAAAGAGATATGGAAATAAAAAGCACAGAAGAGAAGGAAGATGAAGTGGTGCTGGAGGAAGGGGAAATAAGTGAGTGGGAAACAGTCTTGGGTGACAAGAGAGTAAGAAGTCCTACAGTAACAACTTTGAAGTATGGACAAGTGAGTATTGCTACCCCATCAAGATTTGATGCGTTGAGGAATACTGATGAAAAAGGCGAAAAGATGGAAGTGGAGCAAATAGAAGAGGTAGAGGAGATGAGAAATGAAGAAGCATAAGACATATTGCAGAGTATGGTGGAAGAGAGTATCGAAACAAACAAGAAAGGCAGAGCGAGGCAGATGTTACCGAGGGTCTCGAAAACGAATCATCGAGTGGTTAATCCTGAAATCTCAGATCATATTAAAGATACGAAAAGGGGTTCTAGGAAGCAGCACTGATGGCAGGTTTCTTTTGGAACATAAGGGGTTTCAATAAATCAACTAAACATGGAGTGGTGAGAAGCTGGTTAAGAGATCATTCAATTTTATTTGGTTGTCTTATTGAAACAAGAGTAAGGGAGAACAAGGCAGAAAAGATTGTAAAAGAGGTGTTTAAGGATTGGAGTTTTATGGCAAATTATGAGTATAATAGGTTGGGAAGATTGTGGGTAGTGTGGAGGCCAGAGGTGAGGGTGACTCCGGTATATAAGAGTGCACAGATGATAACGTGCTCGGTTTTGTTGCAAGGGGAGGAAGAATTCTTCTGCTCTTTTATCTATGCTCATAATCTGATGGAGAGTAGGAAGGAGCTTTGGGAGGATATTAGAAGTCATCATGATTCGCAAATGTTCAAAAACAAGAAATGGATGTTAATGGGAGACTACAATGAGATACTTGATGGTGAGGAACATTCGGGTTATGAGGACTCTCCACGGATTCCTTTGGGTATGAGAGATTTCCAAGATGTCATAAGCTACTGCAAACTGACAGATATGGGATATCAAGGTCCAAGGTTCACGTGGTGTAACAAGAGAGAAGAGGGGCTGGTCTGTAAAAAACTGGATAGAGTGCTAGTGAATGAAGAATGGTTAAATAATTCAGTCTCTTATTGTGTATTCGAATCGGGTGGATGCTCAGATCATTTGAGATGTCGAATTCACATGAAGCAGGGTGAAACAAGTAAGCGCAAACCTTTCAAGTTCACTAATGTTATAGCCAAGATGCCAGAGTTTGGCGTTCTTATAGAAGATAACTGGAAGGACTATGAGGCATTATTCCATTCGACTTCTGCTATGTTCAAACTCACAAAGCGTTTGAAGGCTTTGAAGCAGCCTCTTCGTGAATTGAGCAAACTAAAGCTGGGGGAGTTATCTAAGAGAACGAGGGAAGCATATGTCGATTTATGTAGGAAGCAGAAGGAAACTATGGAGTGTCCTAGTGTGGAGAAAATTCGAGAAGAGGGAAGAGCGGTGACAAAATGGCAAAGGCTAGCAGAATTGGAAGAGGAATTTTTGAAACAAAGATCCAAAGTTCACTGGCTTGATGTTGGGGATGGGAACAACAATTTTTTTCACAGCTCAGCAAAAATAAGAGAAACCAGGAATGCGATTCATGAGATTGAAAGACCTGATGGATCTATAGCCAAGACAGGAGATGAGATTAAGGCAGAAGCTGAGAATTTTTTTGCTGAGTTTATGAAGTTGAAACCGGATGATTTTATGGGGGCTTCTGTGGAGAGTCTGACGGAGCTTTTGGGATTTCAATGCAGTGAGGGTGATTGTCTTCGACTTGAGAGAGAGGTTACTAGAGAAGAGATAAAGAAGGTGTTATTCCATATGCCTGGAAACAAATCGCCGGGCCCTGACGGATTCACAACGGAATTTTTCAAAGGGGCATGGGAAGTTATTGGAGGAGATGTCACTATGGCGATCCAATCTTTCTTCATCAAAGGCTTCTTACCGAAAGGTTTGAATTCCACAATATTAACTCTGGTTCCAAAGAAAGATGTAGTGAAGATGATGAAGGACTATCGGCCCATCTCATGCTGTAATGTCCTCTACAAAATAATTTCGAAGATTATCGCAAATAGGTTGAAGAATATACTGCCTCAATTCATCACTTTGAATCAGTCTGCGTTTATTAAAGAGCGCTTACTGATGGAGAATGTACTACTAGCGATGGAGATAGTGAAAGACTATCATAAGGATGATATTTCTCCTCGGTGTGCAATGCAGATAGACATCTCGAAGGCGTTCGATTCAGTGCAGTGGCCTTTCCTAATCAATACTCTAAAAGCCTTGGGTCTGCCAAACAAATTCATCAACTGGGTTCAGCTGTGTATAACTTCTGCATCCTTCTCAGTCCAAGTTAATGGAGATTTAGCAGGCTACTTCCAAAGTGAAAGGGGTCTACGGCAAGGTTGTTCCCTCTCTCCTTATTTGTTTGTGATATGTATGAATGTCTTGTCAAAGATGCTGGATGATGCTGCGAAGAAAGGGAGAATAGGATACCATCCAAGATGCAAAAATATTGATCTCACTCATCTCTGTTTTGCGGATGATTTGATGATATTTACGGATGGCACGAGAAGCTCTATTGATGGGATTATTAAGATCTTTGAGGATTTTGATAAGATGAGTGGGCTTAAGATTAGTAGAGAAAAATCAGTGTTGTTTATGGCTGGAGCGGATCAGAGAGGGGAAGAGATATTACGGCAATTCCAGTTTGCTACGGGGAAACTGCCGGTTCGCTACCTTGGTTTGCCTCTACTGACAAAGAACATGACTGTCACTGATTTTCTACCCTTGGTTGAGAAGATTAGGAAGCGAATCAGATCCTGGACAGGGAGGTTCCTTTCCTATGCAGGTAGACTTCAACTGATCAACTCTGTTATTAGAAGTCTCACTAATTTTTGGATGGCATCCTTTCGATTACCCAGTGGTTGTATAAAGGAGATAGAGAGAATTTGTTCTGCTTTTCTATGGTCTGGTCCAGAGCTGAATGGCAGGAAAGCTAAGATATCTTGGGAAGACATTTGCAAGATGAAATATGAAGGAGGACTAGGATTGAGACCGCTAAAGGAGGTGAATCAAGTTAGCTGTCTCAAACTAATTTGGAGAATTCTATCGGCTCACTCGCTTTGGGTGAATTGGATCAAGGTCTATCTTATTAGAAAAGGCTCACTTTGGACGGTTAAGGATAATACACAGAGTGGGTCTTGGATGTGGAGGAAAATTCTTAAGAGTAGAGAGATGGCGAAGCATTTCTACAGAGTGGAGGTGGGTAATGGTCGAGGAACTTCTTTCTGGTATGAAATGTGGAACCCAATGGGTCGTTTGAAGGAAGTGGCAGGGGAGGGCAGTCATATAGACATGGGTATCTTGATGAATGCAAAAGTAGAGGATTGCTTAAACCACAGGAAGAGGCATCATCGAATACAAATACTCAACAGAATAGAGATGGAGATAGAGAAGTTCAAAGATAATAGAAATGAGGAAGTGGATATTCCTCTATGGAAGAATGAAAAAGGTAAGTACAAAAGGAAATTCTCTACAAAAAGTACTTGGCTTAGTATTAGAGAAAAACATCAGTCTTGTTACTGGCATCAAGCGATTTGGTTCAAACATGCAACCCCAAAATTCTCAGTTGTTACTTGGATAGCTATACGGGGGAGACTAGCAACGGGTGATAGAATGAGAAACTGGAATGGTGCTGCTGATATTTCTTGTGTCTTATGCCGAGAGCCTTTGGAGACATTATATCACCTCTTTTTTGAGTGTCCTTACTCAGCTCAAGTGTGGGAGGCATTAACGAAAGGCATTCTTCATGATCAGTATACTGTTGATTGGGAAAGGATCATTAGAATGCTTGTGGAGAGTCCAAGTTGGAGCAGATTGCAGATGTTCACAATGAGATATGTTCTGCAGGCAACGGTTCATACTATTTGGAGAGAGCGCAATAGACGAAGGCATGGAGAAGATGCAGTGCCTGCAGAAGTTATGATAAGGAGGTTGGATAAGAATGTGAGAAATCAGTTCACTGTGGTTCAAAGAAGAGGAGACAAGGACTATAGAGAAGGGATGTCTTTTTGGTTTGGTACTAGAGGATAGGAAAAAGAGGGATATTAGTCAAGTTCGAAGATATAAATAGATTGTTCGAAAATGTTGCGATTTATGTTTGAAAAACACTTGATGTAATGTCTTTTTTTTTTTAGTTCAATTTAACATTCAATTCAAAAAAAAAAAAAAAAAAATAACACCTCCTTAGATTCTGAATTTAACTAAGTTCTGGGAATTATAGATGACTGACTAGGTTTATAAACCCTTTTTAATTGAGAGATTTACATCATGGGCCACTTTACCACTTCTTCCTTTTCTTTAAGCTTTAAACTATTTCACTAATCCAGTTAATTCCATGATATTTTTAACTTGAATATTACAAGCAAGCAAGCCAGTGATATTCCCTACTCCAGCATTTTATATTAAAGATTAAACGTTTACAGAAAGTATTAAGGATAAAAAGTTTACTACACCCTTTCAATTCATCTTCGCTTGCTAAACCGGGAAGGACTAAACCGGCTAAGATCAACACTAGTGGCCACACCGTCTACAATCAGCTCAGCTAATGCAGATCCAGTAGCTGGACCATTCAGAATCCCCCAGCAACTATGTCCTGTGGCTACATAACAACCTTTGATACCCGGAATCTCACCGATCACAGGGACACCATCTTCGGTGCTAGGCAAGAAACAAGCTTGCTCTGCCTTCACTTGAGCGTTCTCTTCGTTTAGATAACTCGAAACTGTTTTAGCTACTCTTTTCAGAACCTCTATGGACTCAGGATTGCTAGTCACCTGATCTGGATCATCAGGTACTTCTTCTTGTGATGACATTCCACATAAGTACACTTCACCTGTCAAAAAATAAACAACCAAACCAATCACTAATCCAGATACTAAAAAAAAAAAAAAAAACCGAACATTACCTGTGGGACGAGGGTACACTTCAGGGTCCAGGGCCCCACCACCGTTAGAAGGATAATAACTTAAGAAAAGAGCATGAGGAGTTATAGCGTTTGGCTCTTTCGGTTCAAGGACAATGCTATGAGCTTTCGTACCGTACACCCTAAACACCGAAGACAACATCTCAAACTTACCGGACCACGGTCCCATCGCAAGAACCACCGAGTCAGCCTCTATAACTCGCCCACCTTCGAGCACGACCGAGTCAACTCGCCCTTGCTCCACCCTCACCTCTTCAAGCCTCCCGATCACAACCTCGACGCCGTACTTCTCCACCGCCGTCGACAACACCTTCCTGGTGAAGAGCTGAGGATGCACCTGCGCGGTGGTCCGCGTCGTGCCGATCGTAGATGGGCTTTTAACTGGGCCGTTGACCCAATCCGGTAAGCCCACCAAACCTCCCGACACAGGATTTGATTCCGTTACGGTGACGCTGAGAGTCGTAAGAGGTCTGTACCCATACGATTCGACGCCGTTTAGCTCCTCGGAGAGGGATCGATGGAGGTCGAAGCTCGCGCGTGCTAAGGACCCAACCGGACTTCCGTCGCACCAATCGAAAGCGAGGAAGCCTCCGGCTTTACCCGAAGCGGCGCACGCTACGGCGGATTGTTCGACGATGGTGACGGAGACTCCTTTCTTGGCGAGGAAATACGCCGTGCAGACGCCGATCACGCCTCCGCCGCATACGACGGCACGCTTCGCCATTGGTTTTGATGAGTTGGAGCGGATCGTGATTGTTCGTGTGTGGGTCAATCGTGTGGATAACGCCGGAGGGAATGATGAGGATGAGATCATCGCCATATGAGGAGGTAGATGAGTCACCGAGTCCACACGTCGACTTTGAGAAACTACTTAATGGGCCTATGCTATTATTGGGCCGAAAAGTTAAGCTGGAGACTGTACTGAGTCTTGTTTTTTGTGTCTTTTTTTTTTTACTGTAACCGCCGTTTTAACTAATAGTAATGTTTGTGAAATCCCCTTAATCACACTTGTTTGCTTGAAGGTTTGTTACACCGTAAAAAGAAGAAGAAAAAGAAGATGAAGATAAAGAAAAAGAAGAAGATGGTGATGATCATAGTGGACATATTCCATATGAACCTACCGGTGATAGAGTCATGGAAGGTTTACGTGATCATATTACTAGTGAGTTGAGTGGAAGATATCAATTATCTTATTAGTTTATTTGATTTGGATTTATATTTATTTATTAGTTTCCTAACATTTGATTTTGAATTTTTAAACATTTATTTTATGTTTAGTTTATCAATATAATTTTATGTACAAGATACAATATAAATTAAAAATAAAAGTTGAGTTACTAAACCAAACTTTTGAAAAATAGAAATAACTCTTAATCATATTTTTTGGTCGCAAACGATATCAAAACGAAGCGACAACCAATCAACCGCGTGACAAGAAAACAGAGAATTCAGCAACAACCACTGTGATCAAACGAAAGGAACAACTACCGGCAGCATCAAGTCGCAGCCTCTAGTCGCCGACTCTGGTCGCTAACGCTGGCGACCAAATGAACACGGCCTTTTCGTGTGTTTATAATCGAACACCTAATTTCACATCACATGCTACAACTAAGTTTTTATAAAGCAAGGAAAGAACATACTAGTCTGACTTGCAAAATGCACTGAATCTAGAAACAAATAAGCATTACAAAAGTCTTTAAAATGCCTAGTAAGTTACAAATAGGCTCTCTCATCAGTTTCTACTACAGTCAGTAAACACACATAAATAGATAGAATCAGTATTTCAACAAAAAGACATAGGCTAATAAGAAAAGATTTTCAAAGGCCAGAGTTCGGATTGTTTCCAGCTAGGATGAGGGAGATCTCGAGACCACGACTGAACGCTTGGTTGAACATCATACGTGTCTGGAAGGTCGAGACGAACGGGAACCACGAGCAGAGCGCAACGGGAAGGAAGATGAGCATTCCCATTCCTGCATCAAACAGCCTTGCTAGGGACCGAACTGATTTCCACATCCCAAGTCGCTTAATCACCGGCTTCCAAGCACACGCAATCTTACAACAAAGAGAGATTATTACATTGTTAAAACTGGACTCTGCAGTGATTAGAAACTGAAGGGTGAGAGAGAGAGAACGAAAACTTACAGAGAGGATTCCCCATCCTGTCGGTATAAATGCCAATATGCTGGCAAATATGTCCGTCACTGATAAGTTTGTGAGCACGATCGCAACGACTATGCCAGCTAGAGCCACCAATAAGGAAACGCCTTGTACAAACCTAAGTACGAGCTGGAAGTTGACAGAGACCTTCTGACTGAAGGTAAAGACCTAAGGTTATTGGAAAAATGAAGATTATCAGAATCAGGTAATGCTCAGAAAACTAAGGTTATTGGTAAATGAAGTGTGAAGTTGAATAAACCAACCTTGAAAAGAACAATAAGCATCGCAAATGCAGCCCATGACCAGCCATACACCTGCAGATGTATAAGTACTATGTTATTAAGCATCTGCGCTAACTGTAAAGATCATATAAATCTTATATCTAGCCCCACCAGCCAGGTCATACTCCACACATTCAAAACATCATCAAACCCCAAATCTAACAAACCTTTATATCATCACAAGTGATTATCAGATGGTATTGGTAATAGAAATGAATCATGAACAGGGATCATTATATCGACTATTGTTCCAAATATACCACATAGCAAGACGTGGGAAGGGTAGCAGACGATTTGTTATAGCACAAAACTAGCGAACTATGTTATGCTTAAGTGTAGCGAAAGGGAAAACACTGTACCGCAATTGATGTATCTGATCCTTGCAGGTTCAGTTTGTAGACAATACCATACTGGAAGATAAAGAATCGGAGACTTAATATCGTCTCCACTATCCTCCCGCTCAAGGTCCGAATGTGAGACTGTTGATGTACAAAGACAATTATTATTTGCCAGATAAGTAGAACAACTAAAAGACGTGCAAGATGCTGGAAAATGGAGTTCTTACTATTTCTTCTTCCCACCATGCTTCCCAGCTTTCAGCTCCTTTCACACCGATTCCACCTCTGTAAAAGAGCCAGTTTGTCCATTCTTTGAAGTCCTCCACGACTCTGAAAGAAGAAGGAATATACTTGGTCACTAAAAGAACATGTAGCTCAACATAACATAAGAGAGACAGCACTACTTACTTCTGCCACTCAAATCCAGCAGGGTTGAACAGGTATGGAGCAAAAAGCCAAGAGACTGCCAAAAACCAGCTGCTAACCGTCAGGAGAATGTAGGAAACAGCACCAGCCTCATCGTTTCCATACGAAAGGTAGACGACCAGTAGGAGAATAACTTCCATCCTGAAGAAGAACAAAGCATACCAATGAATTGACCATCCTTACTATGGCTAAACAGGCACACATAAGAAACAAAGCATGCTGGAGACATACGCTTTGATGAAATGACTTCTGGAGTAAAGACGGTAGTTTTCAGAAAACTTGATATGCTTGACGACAAACCCTCTTCCAGTGGCTTGGTACTGTTGACAAACACTGTTTATCACATTCCAAACAATATAGAGAAATTGGAGAGCCGAGTGTAAGATCATACCCTAGCGCCACCGTGAAGAATTGTCCGTCCAAAATAGTGGGTTCTTGTGCCAAGAGAGAATGTGAAGAAGATGGTACATAGTTGAAACTGCATCGTTGTGAAACTGACAATGGCCTACACAGTGAAAGATAGTTAATAATAACAAACCTGTGAATCTTACCATAAGGCAACTTACAATCAAATATAAGCACAGTAGATACTCAAGTAAATGAACGACCTAAATCAGAGTATATGTCAGTCTCCAAGGAACTTTTAAACACACGCTTCACCACTATCAATCATATCTCACAAAAACATGGTATAACAATTAGTACCTGGAGAAAACCCTGTTCCAAAATGAAGCCCAAAATCATCGGCACAGCAGTGAAAACACCAATCTGAAACAGAAACTGAGCATTGAGGGCGGCGCTAAGGGCAGTATCGTCCAGAAGAATAGCTCTTTCCCGAATAGTAGCCCCAACTCCAGAAAGTGCCTATCAAAATCAAACACAAGTAGGGGTCTAATCAGCCATGGAGATAGCATATGTGTCATAACCAAATCTAGGTAACCATGCTTACCAGGTATAATCTCCCATATAAGAAAATGTATACAGTAAGCACCGTCAACTGCAAGAGGCCATTTAAATGTCAATTCATCAGCATTAGTTCCTGGAAACCATACTTGGAGAAACTTGGAACTTATCAGTAACAGCTCAGATATACGTTACAGAAATAAAGTGATCCACGAAAAATGATGATGGAAAAGACTTCTTTTATAGAGTTGACAGCTAAATGAGAGATACCATGACGCTAAGAGTGCTTTAACTAAAAGGTTAACATTCTGGTTGCAGGTATTTAACTTTGATGAGAGGCAAACAACAGCACTATGAATCATTTGAGGGTCCACATACCATTGTACAGAAGTAGAAGCCAACAGTTGTAAAGTAGAATGACATCATCCGGAAGAAATCAAGAAGCTGGCCAAGTCTGTATACATCCCGACTAAGAACCTGTTCACCATTCCCACCGGCAACCTTCCCTTCAAACAGAGCTATTTGATTGAGCCCCACATCTCGCCCTTTGCCCACCTGTGGATAAAATTAATACATATATTATTGTTTATCACATTCTATTTGTAAAAAGTTGAGAAAATAACGGACCTGAATATACTCATGATGAGTGATATTCCCTTGACGTAGAGTTGAGTTAAAACCTGAAAATCATAGCATCAACATTAATCAAATGTGGAAAAATGATCAAAATTGCTCAACCACATTCCATATTTTCAATTAACGAATCGACTTTACCAGCAAAAATATCTTCACTAATATTGATGACTCGAGAGGCCTTGCTGATACCACCACGTGTAATATGGAAAACTCTATCGAAGACATCTGGATGACCATAATGCATGCGGATCCTAGAACATAGAGATAACAGAACAAGGATTCTTGATGAGATCAAATTCTTCATAAGAAAAATAAACTTATTGGTAGCAGCTTACTTCAGGGGTTTCGCCAATACTCGCTGACCAAGAGTTACAAAGCTAGTTTCTTGATTGGACATGAAAGACGCCAAGGAGGAGACACTGCATATTGTCACAAACAATGATTTAAGATGAAATACATGAAACTCAGAACAAAGATACACATATGTCTGGCTCACACACCTTCCAGTGAATACATGTTCCCTAACTCCAAGAATGGTCGGTGGTCGAATTCCATGGCCCCGGTTCGGATCGAATTCCTCCAAGAGATTTCTCATCTTCAAGGCTTCTTCAAAGTAATTGTCCTAACAAATAACGAAAAAATAGATGTTAAAATAACTAACAGATGCCACAGACTGGAGATGCATTTAGCTCTCACGTAAAGAATGTAAAGTACATATGATGAAATGCCCAACTCCAAACTGTTTTCAAAATACTCTTTACAAAACGTATATACCTAATTTACTAAATTGAACTTTCCAGTGAACCTTAACTATAATTAACCCCCAGAAGATCTCGTAAGAAGCCCTTTAAAACAAAGAAGATGCCACATACTGACCTGATTCATATCAATAGTCTGGACAGCATTTCCGCGAGTAAACACAATGGCGTGGTTTTGATTCTCAGGTTTGCCTTCGCCAAGTTTCGGGTCCCCAGGCAACCTTATGGAGTAAATTTCCTGCACAGCCAGAAAAACTCAAGTGGGAATTCCATATAACAAAATATTAAGACCAAGAAGGAGAAAGAAAAATGCCAATTCCCTTTACAGTGCAATCACAATCTACCCATAACTTAAAGCAGGTTTAAGTATTTTGAGAATAAGGACACAAGAATACTAGACTCGTGACTGGTTTCACAGAACGCAGTTTACCTTATCCTTTCCACTGATGTCCGCCTTCACAAGCTTTGAATAATATTCTGTATGGGATTTACCCTCTTTCGGAGTATCAACAACATCGATATAAGCGATACGAAGGGCTTCATTTCTGACAGTCGAACGAAAGAGATTAGCTTGTAATCTGTACAATATATATAACAGAAGCTCTAAACCTGATATTGAGGTGTCTTCTTACCTTTGCATTAGCAATGCAATGTCAGCAGCTTCGGGTTTCTGATCTTCCTTCTGTCTTCCATATATTTGGCATGTGACAACATATGTAAACTTTAAATCAGCTTGGGCCCTTGCTTCAGGAGATAACTCGAATCCTTCAGAATCCGTCGCGTCATTACCAAAAGGCGTCGACTCTCCGTCTGCAATAAGTTAGATAGCCCTAAGGAAAAGCTTGACCAAAACAAATATATCTACAGAAAGCTCTTATAGCCTCTTACCTCTACCAGCCTTTCTTTCCAAATAAGACTGAAGCATGAGAGCTTTCCTATAATACATCATCCCGCGAACTGCATATACAACGTCAGATAACACGTAAAGAAAAGCACTGAAAATATATGCAAGGGAACAGCGGAAAGTTACGACTATTGACTTGATAGAAAGAAGGTGCAGTGATTTGTTTACTTACCTGTTCTAGCTAACGTCTGTCCACGGTAAGAAGCCCAAAACCTAAGTTCAAGTATGTCTCTCTCATTACGTAGATCACCTTCTAATGCATTTTCATCTTGTCCTATTCGTGCAAGAAAATTTTTCCACTCATCTGCGACAAATCAGATGTCAATGAGAAAATATTAGGCACCTATTCATTACAGAAGTAACTTACTAATAAGAAACATAAAAAGCTAGGCAAATGTCACTAATCATATTAAGGAATTCACAAAGCCAATATACCTGGATAAATTTTCTGAAGGTAAAACAAGATTGATATCCCATCCTCATTTCTCTTAGTGAGTTCGGCCATGCTGTATAGCACAACCTCAGAATAATATGGAGTGAAGACACTGAAAATACAGTTCAAAGGAAGATATTAAGCTTGTGAGAAACTTGTTTTGATAAAATGATGGAAGTACGGAGAAAGAAAGAAATACCTGAAGGATAACATCTTGTCCACAGACTTTGGTGGAGGCACATCCATGAAAAGCGAATTGGTGAAGAATTGCAGTCTGCGTCTTGCCTCGAGGTTTCTAGGAACGTGCGCAGCAGAATCTTTGATAGTAAACAGCGAGTACAATCTTTTGACTAAAGCTTTCTGCAAAACCATAGAGAATTATCAGATTGACAGAATATAACTGAGTTTAACCATAGCCTTTGGTAACAAATATCATCACCATACCAGCTCGGGATCTTTAGGCCATTTCAACTTTGTAAAAAGCCGACCTTCATTCCAGGCTTGAGTTAAGATGTTCCACGTTTCATACTGACCCCTACACAAAAACATATTTTTCGAAGACTATTAAACAAAGAAGACCAAGGCACGGTTTTGCACAAAACGCAGCCAAATCATCGACTTTGTGTGTACCTCATATTAAAAGTTAATATGTCAAGCCGCATGACATCGTAGAGATCCTGAAGTGCTTTGATAGCCCCTTTCGCATGCTCCGGTGTTTCATTTTCTTTCTGTTCAAGAAAAAAAGAACGAACATAAAACTCCATCTAATTGATAACATACAAGTAACTGCGGAAATCTTCTCCCACTAATAAGGGACGTCTACAATTCACAATTATGTAACTTTCACCATCATGAAGATTACAACTACAATACAAACTAAGAGCCGTTCAATAAAAAGATTACTGACCAGAATTCCCAAGAGTGCAGTCACTCTCGTGATAACAAGGGAGAGTTTGTTCAACTGAAAATCGTGATGTATCTTCCGATCCTTTATGCTGGCCTGGATATCTTCGTAGATTCTTTCCACCCTACAAAATTTACAAGACATCATTCTTTTATCCAGCAAAAACCTGTCCAAGTAAATTTAGGACTTAAAAATCCCTTACCACATCCTCCCCTCGGCTTCCAGAGTCTCCATTAGGACAAGTTTGAGAGTGTGATAGACCTCCTCAACAGCATACTTCATATAATCATCCCTCTCAATTCTCTCTATTATCTCCTCTTGAGTATTACTCTCCGCGGCAATCTCTTTGGCCAACAATATCTACAGTAAATTATAGGAGATTAATAGTCACGAAGCAATGACTTAATATGCGCTTCATATGCGCTTTTTACGGAAATAAAGCGTTGAATTAAAATACAGAAGCAGGTAAAGTAACAAACTCACCTTGCTGGAAAGAAGAAAAAGTGGCCACTGAACCAATTGGAGCCTACCAGAGTTCTTGGGCATCAGGAGTAAGTCCATCTCACTAGAAAATCGTTCCAAGCGAGAAGAATGGGTTAAAACGAAACTATAAAAAGCCGAAGCTACGAACATTAGGCACGCAGATTAGTTACCGAAAAGCATAAAGCACTTACAAATCAGTGATGTAGTCTTCCTCTCGTAGACATTTTATTATTTGGTTCCAGAATGGAGCAAAGTGTGCTGCATCTACTTTATTCTTATCCGCAGCCTTCGCATTGATAATCACATGCAGATATGAGCAACAAACGTGAGAAGCAAAATAACATGATATACCATACGTTTATCTAGGAAATTAGTGGTTCATAAACGTAAAACAGGTCAACAGGTACCTGGTGAGAAGGATCAGACGTCCTGCACATGATTTTGAATTATAGAAAATATCAATATTTAATAGAGATAAAAGGAGACGTGCAGGTAAAATGAACTTCTTAGAAGACAGATGGAAAGGAATCTAACCGATTAGTAATAGGGACATGAAGAGCCCTCATGAAGGCCCCTGGAAACTCCTCAAACTGTTTGTGAATGGCTTCCAAAGATCTTATCTGTGAAAATTGCAAGGCAACGTAAGGACATACACTCTTGCAGTCAGTGTAGTAACATATTTTTATATCTTAACTTTGACAGGAAATGTAACACACTTACCTCCCCCAAACGATCTCTCGCACCGAGCAAGAAACCCAAAAAGGCAGAGACAAGGGTGTAGAATATATGGATGTCTAACAGGTAGATCTGCATTATATGAAAGAGAAAGTTACTACACAATGAAGGAAAATTCTACTGTGAACCCCCCAGTGACAGCATTCATCCTAGCCAGAACAAACTCCAAGTCTCCACCAAGATTTCTGAAATAGTTTTTAACAAAATCCTCCAAAACTGGAGTGATCTCTAGAAACAACTACGTCTTGATTCACTGATTGCTCCCAACAAAACCTAGAACAACAAAAGTGCCTACCCTCATGTAAAGACCATGAACTTACAGCGACCACAGGAGCCCATAAACTGGCAACAGTCAGAGCGTTGTAGTTGTCTGCATCCAGATAAGAAATATTAGAGTATGAGAATCTTGCAGAAGAATGATACTTTTGAGGTTCTCAGTACAATTATCAGCAAGAAACTAAAAAGTAGAGCTAGTAACATCCCAAGAAGGGCCTACTTCTAGAGTTCGACTTTGATATCATATACTGCAGAGAAGCACAGGTTTATGATTCCAGAGAGAAGTAACATATTACACCACAATCATTCAAGCAACTAAGCTTACAAAAAAATTAAGCATCCTCGAGTAATACCACAATCCAATACTTACTTCTTGACACCAAATCATGCCACGAGTACTGAATGTTATCCTGTTTGACTATCATCCTTGTTGGACCAACGAGCGGCTTAATCTGCAATTTCATCAGCAAGAGAGATATAACTCCGAGTCACACTTAAACTGCCAAACGAAGTATCTTTGCGATGTTTCTCTAATAATTACTTCAGGAATTGTCTACAAGAGATCGCAATGAACAGAAAAATTATGTATAAAGTAACAGCATGCCAGCACCCATAAAACTACTTCCAACTTTAAGAGTTCACTGTACAAATTGAGAGCAATTGAACACAGAGAGAAACAATTTTCAGTAAATAAGTGGTATGTAAAATATGTATATTTCACGTATAATCACAATCTTCAGTACAACTATCAACACATCACAATTATACTTCCTATCAAAAGAACCAACCTGGAGAAAGTACGCAAAGGAGAACTTGGCAGACAGAACGACAACCCAAAACAGCAAGTACCTGCGTCATACAAGAGTGGCTTAGAAGAACCTTTACCATTTAAGCCACAAAAATACGAGCTCTCGGCATCAATTAAACAAGTATCTCTCTGCTTCTCGCAAACAAGTCAGAAACAGAGTTCAAATATTTTCAGTACCAAATATAAGCTAGAACAACTTTTGAAGTCCCGAGAATACAGATAACTAAAATAAGTAACTAAAAAAGTAACAAAGATAAGATGGAGACGTTACTTTATGAAATCGGATGTCTTTTCATACATGCCACGGCCAACATAGTGTCTCTCCTGAAAATACAATCAAGTAAGCATCAGAGATTGTTACTAATGATCCAGATATTAAGCATGAAGAACGAAAGAGAAAGATGATGTACAAACCTGGCGCATCCACTTAAAGAATCGAATCACAGGCCAGCGATCACATTTATTAGCAATGTTGTGACAAGTTGGGAAACGCATCAGGATACTCAAAAAGAACTGAACACCACCATAGATGGCTATGAGAATCACATAAAACTTGAACATGACTGAGTTGGAATTTGGGTTACTATCTTCTTGAAGTGCTTTCCTGCACACACACACACAAAACTATCAAACAAGGGAATGTAAAACTACCCCAAAAACAGGAAAATATGCAAAAGCAATATGAAAAAGGACAGTTCAATAAATGAAGTTTCACATACACATAGAGGAAGGATACGACGACGGAAGCAAGGCTAAACCAGATGAAGCGGAGAAAAATGCGAGAAACAGCCAGCCGTCTTGTTGTAGAATAAGCACCATACATCATGATGACATCCAGAACACCTATAACATCAAGCACAAGTTTTTTCTTCACCAAATCACAATATTGATAAAGAAAATAAAGTAAAGAGTATCAGGCTTAATACTGACTCTCAGAAAACTTCATCACAACGAAAGTCGGACCCAGGCTGAGAATTTCACGCAAAGTCTTCCTGGAGTAAAGGTCGTTTTTGTTGAACGCAATAATAGCTAGTGCCTGTAAAGAAGTCTGTTAGAGTGCAGTAGCAGGAGAACCTCTATCGACATAATAACATTCATACGATCCATGATAGTGAAAGAATACGTCACAACCAAACGTCGTTAACGTAAAATAAAGATTTTCTTAGGAACACAGAGAAAAACTACAACAATAAAGGGAACCAGAGTAGGGATTACAAACCTGAAACATCATAGCTAGGAATATCCATAGCCGATGGAAGCTGTGGTAAAGATGCAAAAATGTCCGGTGCTCAACGAATGAAGTCTTTCCTCGATGCTTTGCCCTACCGGTTTGAAGGTCGTACTGCAAGGATAAAACCAGTATACTAACATCAGATACGCATATGTGGGAAAAAAGAAGTCTGTATCCAGATCTTAAACGAGGCACACAACCAGACTGAACCTCGACTTCTTTAGATAAAATAAAAAAATTATGAACCTATTAACTAACGAGTAAAGTAAATGAATACAATAGAAAGACTAAACATGCCAACATAACTTCAAGATCAACCTCTAACACATGATCTAGGAGCTGAATTATAGACGTTTAAAAAATTTCCATCACGGAGATAATAAATCGCTTATACCAATGCTATAATTTTTTTTCATTTGATGTTCGTCTCACCAAAGAAGCAACAACAAGTATGAATACAAAATCACTACTATGAGGGGCCATTGCAAACCTTTTTTCTCGGTATAGGTTTCTGGAAAAAAGATGAACTCGTCCGCCATGGCCAACCAAGCTCAAAGGAGTGAAGCGACCTGGAAAATTAAAACCGTCAGAGACAGAGAGAATGAAATTAATCCAATCGGCAAAGATATTAAAAATTTACCAGAAATACTCATTGAAATCATCATAGTTTCTCCAAGCTGAATGAGGTGCTCGGCCATTGTCATTGTTAAACGCTTCCTGCACAGAGCAACATGACTATTATATCAAAACCAACAACACAGTCCTAAATTGAATATTCACACATGAGAAAGCAGAATCCTCTTTTTACAGAACATTTGAACTGAAAACCAACTACCACTGATATATCTACAAATATACATGCTATGAAACATATGTCCACATCTTGAATGAATAGGACAAGATGTAATAACCCCCTCAAGTAACACGATAAACAAAATTCAATATGTTTATTGACCAAAAAAATGCTAAAATCAGTGGTAGATGACTAACCGAATCATCAGCCTACAAAACTAGTTACGGAGCAAATTAGGAAAGTTTTTAAATGTACGTTTCTCTATTAAGAAGCAGCAATGTGGGATCAAAGAAAATACAGCAGTAATCATGAATAGAAAAGAGAAAGGAAACTCCCTAAAAGTCCAGGGGTGAAAGAATACTTTAGAGAACATACCGCTGATACAACTCCATACAGTGGAGCAATGACATGATCAAGGAATGATACCCCATCATCAGAGCCACGGCTTTCGACTGGCATACAGCTCTCAGCAGGGCGAGCAACCTGCTGGCGTAAGATCTCATCCATTTCTCTTACCATCTACATAAAATATTCAGTATGAGCAAACAATATCAAATGACCACATACTATAGTAAAATTACCAAGGAACCAGTATCAATTCAGAAAGTTAGGCGATTCATATAAGAACAGAATCATGGAAGAGACAGTGAGACATAGAGATCTTGGTAGAATATGCAAACATGTAGAGAAAAATAAGCGTTCAGTATAAACTTACGTGGTGGAATATGTAGCACAAACATTCCGGAAGAAAGCGTATGTTAGCAGCTTCGCCCCAAATCAGGAAATACAAAGAGAGGAATAGTAGTCTCTTTTCTCCACTGATGGTCTCTAAGCTGCATCATACAAAAACCGAAGTGAGCAAGCAAGAGTGGTAGCAGGAAAAGACAAGGAAGAGAGGATAATTTACTTGCTCCATGCCGGTTGAATGCACAGGTAATCACACCACTTGATGTAGTTATCAAGGGACTTCAGAAAGACCTTACGTACTGCAGCGTCATCCAGTTTCTGAGAGAGTATTAAGAGAAAAAAAAATTATTCATGAGATCTGAAAATGCAATTCACTGCTTTCTAACTATATATAGCGGTAAACAAGCTAAAATCATGTTCACAGCACAATCACTAGCCTAAGTTTCTAGAATGAACATTAAGATACTTCACTTTTAAGCTTTGTCAACTAGAAGTCCACCCAAAGAACAATCACTCAGAAGTTTTCGCTATAACAAGAAGAACAGAGCCAAAATCATGAATAGCCTACTTCTAATCCAGAAACTTCGGCGAAACTGATCATATGAAAATCAAATAAGCTTTGGTACTTACAGGTTCTCTTTCTTCAGGAATGGTAAGGCGGGATTGCTCATTAGCAAGAAGAAGAACTATATGTTCACGCTGATTGGAGACACTGTCTTTCTGCGGCCATAAGAATTGATATATTAGAAATATCACTCTCTAATACTCAAAAGAAGCTTCTCAGATAGACAAACCTGGAACCCAAAGATGTAGTGGAGAAAATCAAGCATATCAGCATTCCTTGTCGCTGGAATGGGAAAATCAGCAGGCAATTTTGGCAGGCCTGGAAAATACTTCAACGCTGCAACTGCTGCTTGCACCTGCTCAAATTTTATTGTCATCAAACCGCATACAATACACGCATGTGGATTGTGGAAAATAGGAAAATTATCTCACCTCAGGGAAAGACGTAGTGGCATTAGTCGTGACAGGAGCATCCAGAGGAATGATGTTGTATGCAATCGTGTCCTCACTCATTGCAGCATCAGAATCAATAACATGCTTCAGCTGTTGACACGCAAAATAGATATTTTACAGACCTACTTTTGACCCCCAAAAAAAATGAATTTGAGAAATAGGAGGAAAAATACACAACCTCATCAGGAATCTCTTTCGCAACCTGCTCCAACACATTTCCGAGAACTTTAAGGGTGGCAAACACTCTCTTCCTTCTCAATGTTTTTCGCTCCATCCTGGTAGCCAATATCAAAACGTTTAGACAACAATTAAGATACCTGAGTAAGTTTCGGGTTCTAACAATCATTAGCCAGAATAGAAAATTCAGAGAGATTTACGTACTCTTTAGTAAAAACCCCAGACTCACGGAGCTGCTTTTCATCCTCCTTCAGCGTGTCAACATTGTTCTTCTCTCTGTAGAGTCTGTAGAAGTCCTGCAGCCGTTTAATATCCTGACTTCTATCTATCGTCCCAACCTCTCTTTTCGCTAGCTTTTGCTGTAAGCAAACCAATCCAGAACAATGCATTAGAATGCAAAACAATGGAAAAAAAAATCAAACAAGCAGAAGAAGAAGAAGAAGAGAAGGGAACCATACCTTAACAACGGACATTAAACCGGTTTTAAACTGTAACACTCCTCTGCCTTCACTGTTAGGGTCAAGATTCTGCGCCAGCGAGTAAGCATGCTCACACACTGCACCAAAAAAAACGTTAATAAGATCACAACCAGTGGGGAAACGAAAGCTAAAACTGCCAAAAAAAGTAAGAAAAAAAGCTTACAGATCCTAGCGATGCTGGGATCTTCATCTTGGAGCTCATCAGCAGCTCTCAGGATAGCGTCTATGTCCCTGTTGTTGGCCAGAGATGAAGGGACATACTCCATAAGACTTCCCTGGCCAGGACCACCACCACCAGCAGAAGCTCCTCCTGCTCTATCTCTTTGTAACGCAGCATTGACTAGCCGCTCCCACGACGACTCCGCTCGTGACATTTTCTACCTACAAAAGTACAAAAATCTTTAAAACCAAAGAAAAAACATGGGGGTGGGTTGTAATAAAAATTCAAGGATACACAGACAAACAGATTCGGACAAGTAACGGACAATGCAAATTTACAGACCGTGATATATATAGAGAACAAACGAAACGATTAGACTAGTTTTAATCTAACGAAAAATTACCAGAGATGAAGGGACATACTCCATAAGACTTCCCTGGCCAGGACCACCACCACCAGCAGAAGCTCCTCCTGCTCTATCTCTTTGTAACGCAGCATTGACTAGCCGCTCCCACGACGACTCCGCTCGTGACATTTTCTACCTACAAAAGTACAAAAATCTTTAAAACCAAAGAAAAAACAGCAAGTGGAACGATGTAATAAAAATTCAAGGATACACAGACAAACAGATTCGGACAAGTAACGGACAATGCAAATTTACAGACCGTGAGTTATATATATAGAGAACAAACGAAACGATTAGACTAGTTTTAATCTAACGAAAAATTATGGGATCTCGAATCTGAGCTTCGTCGAGGATCGAAACAAGTTAAACCAAACGAAAAATGAACCAAACATGTAAAAATTAGACGCGGGAGTTACCGATTTAGAAACCCTAGATATGGATTTTGAGCAGAATCGGATCAGTCATGGAAGAATCAGCGCACAAGGGTACTGAATGCTAGCTCGCTCTCTCTCTCTCTCTCTCTCTCTCTCGCTCTCTTTCGGGTTTGATTCTAATTCAAAAGATACTTTTAGGGATTTTTGTTTTTGTTTAAGCCAAAACCATCACAACGAAGGAAGCCATGTTTTAACTTTTAAATAAGCGTGTTGACAAGAAAAAAAAAGGAAAGTCAGTGAACCGCGTTGGATTAAACCGGCTAAATCTCAGATAGATACTATTTTAAAAACTCTCTCGGTCAAAACCGGTTTAGTCCTTATTTCAACCCGACTTGACTTGACCCGATCCGGCAATTGATTTGAATGCAGGAAAATCAATCGAACCGCGTTGGTAAGACGCAAAGTCTTTCGGATTAAACCGGCTAAACCGCAAATAGATTTTCAATAACCGTCATTTAATCCTGATTTCAACCCGATCCGGCGCTTGATTCGAATTCAGGAAAATCAATCGAACCGCGTTGGCAAGACCGAAATGTCTTTAGGATTAAACCGTCTAAACCGCAAATAGTTTTTCAATAACCGTCATTTAATCCTGATTTCAACCCGACTTGACCCGACCCGATGAAGATTGGATGACGAGTTCTCTTGAGACGTAGATCCTTCTTGTGAAGCCAAAATCAAAACTTGTCGAGTTGTTTTCTGTTCAAGAGCTCTCTCTTCCTGCTCCGCAATTGATTCTAGGGTTTAGGATATTAAAAATCTGTGCTTTTCTTCATCCGAGAAGAAGAAAGATGTATGCTGATAGATTGGAGTCTGAGTCTGGAAGCAGGAACACGGTAAAGGATCGAATCAATGGAGGCTCTGGCGATAACTCTACTCGCTCCCGACAAGTGACTGGGAAGAGGTTCGAGTTTACTCGCTCTGTTTGAAATTCAATCAAGGATTCTATAGTGTTAGGATGTGTATAGATTAGCTATTAGCTACATTATGATCTTCCTTGCTTAGCTCTTTTGAATTGTGTGTTTGGTTTAGCTTAGGAGGACTTTGAGAATGAACTGTGTTTGTTTTTGTGTTGTTTTGTGTTGAGGAATAGTTTATATTCTTTTACTTTCTTATGGTTCTAGGCAAAGGCAGGACGACAAATGGGAGCATGATCTTTTCAGTAGTGACAAACCTCAACTCTCAAGTATGCCTCTTTTACTCTGTCACTAATTCTCTTTAGGAGAAACTAAGTATCTATGTTTTGGTTGTTGATTATTTCTTTGATGGCTTGCTAAGGTCGTCGCAGAGTTGATTCTAGAGATCTTCGCCTGAAGCTCCAGAAGAGAGATGATGGGTCTCAAAGTGGGCGAGGAGGTGGTTCTGGCGTGCGGGATTTGCGTGAGAAGCTCTCTGGGACGATGACTGTGCAACCGAAGAACAGTGACCCGCTGAAATCTAAAGTGGAGGCTGCTGCTAGACCAAGCATGAAGAGTGTAGCGACTGATACTGAAACAGATAGAAAAGCTTCAAGTCAAGCTACCAGGAAGAAATCACAGCAGGCAATAAGATTCACTTTTCTTTAACTGTGTTTTTCCATCATGCTTATAATTACCTTGGGAAAAAACTATTCTACTGTTTCTTAGTTTGTTATCTCTTGGTTCAGGCTGGTGGATCGGTTGATAGCTTTCTGGAATCGTTGGGTCTCGAGAAGTATTCGACAGCTTTCAAAGTGGAAGAGGTATTTAATATTCGCTCGTGGGTTGTGATATACGTTATGCTTGGAGTCATCTTGTGACAGAGTTCTTATTCTTTTTGGTCTTTCTCAGGTTGATATGGATGCTCTCATCCATATGACAGATGATGACCTCAAGGCTATGCTTATACCAATGGTAAGCTCCATATTAAACTACAAAAACATTAACTACCACTCTGCTTTATAGATTTTGGATGAAAATAATTATCTTAGTCTCAGTGTTAGTTGATACTTACAAGCTGTGTGTTGTTGTTTCAGGGCCCAAGGAAGAAGATACTTCTTGCTTTGGGATCCAAACGCTGATAGTCTAGTGTCTTTTGCATAACGGCTTCAAGCTCAGCTGAAACGGTCTCCGGAAGTCGGTTACATTAAGCTATTTTCGAACTGATTCCGGAATTGTCTTTTCTTTTTTCTCGTATTTTTTTATGTATCTGCCCATTTCAAGAGCTTAGAATTTTGGCGGTACACATCTGTAATCGTAGGTATAGTGAAACAAACACTGCCGGTTTGCGCCACTTGTGATGTGTGAAAAGCTTGGAGTTTGAAACACAAATGCAAAAGCGTAGGAAAACTCAGAAACTAAATCAGTCAAAAATCTATGGTCTCTTCTCTGATACAATGCTGTTGCGTAATTTTGAATACAAACAACCAAAAAGCTTAGAAATTACAAAGGATCTGTAAAAATGAAAAGGGTTTACACTAATGTTCAAAGTGACCACAGGGTCCTAGGCCGTCTTCTTCCTGGTTAGCCATGTCAAGTACTTTGCCTTCTCTTGTTTGTATCTTTTCCACTCCCGTAGTGCTGCAAGGACAACGTGTCCAGCAACAGGTAGGAAAAACGGCTGTCCAAGAAAGTATGAACCTATGAGCTCTGAGAAAACGATGCTAATATTAATAATGGTGGTAGAGATCATGAAACTAACCGAGTACACAGCAAAGCAATGTTCGTAAGAGAAGTAGCTGACGGACATGATGGATGGATGGAAGAAGGCATTCTCAGCTAGAGACCTTGCTTCTCTTGATGAACCTTTACAGAACACAGAAACGCAACTTCTTGTTAGAGTTTACCAACATTAAGGCATAGAACAGAGAATATTAAGTGTAACATACTGGCTGAAGAACTGTATCCACCCAGAGAAGCATTGGATTGAGCCAACTTTGCTGCTTTCAGAGAGTATTTCACCTGGTGGTTTGAAGGAAACCAATGGAAATGTTCAGAATATAACAATTTCCGGAAAATTTCAAGATGAGTAACATACTTGTTCTCCAATCTCATCCTTGATTATCATCCTGGGGAGTGACTGAACCTGCAGGTGCCAAGTAATAAAGATTAGAAGAACTGAAATGAAAAGCTTTAACCAGGCATGTGGAGTCAATCACTAACCAATCTAGAAAGAGAGCCGAGGGTTGTTGCACAAGAGTGGAGATTGAAACACGTGTGTTTCCGTGACAAGACATCCAGTTCCCTGCAAATGCCACATTGGGAAAGACAAAACTCATCAATATACATTAACTCATGAGCATCCCTTGCTTTAAGTAGAAACATCCAATATTGATTGATAAGCATCAAAGATAGCGAGACACAACCAATACTTACCACTCTGTAAAGCCTCTTTCACTAGGTAATATCTTGTAACTGCCCAATTCACTGGTATAAATAGCTTCCGACTTAAAACCAAAAAGTTGTCGAAATTGCCCCAAGAAAACTTCAACTATTTGCTCTAGATCCTGTTTCAGAAAATGCAAAAACAACTATGATGTTTCAGACATCTTCTTCAAAGGCTCTCGAAATACTCAATATAGGAATTTAAAATATTAATCAACAAATAATTAATGTAGAGCATATTTTGAATATGAATTGTAAACTGGACCTGAGGCGATATCATGTTCCTGCTTGGGCTTTCAGAATCCTTATCACAATTTCTCGGGTTCCATACAATCACACTGCCCCACATCTGTGGAACAAAATGAAAAGATAACCTTGTTTTACACAAAGAAGAAGATATACCAACAGATTAGCAGAAGGAAAGCAAATATAGGATGAGTGGAAACTAACCGGAGATATGAAGCCATTTGTTTTAGATATCTCCCCATTTGGCAACTGCAAGTGAAGAGGGCATTCTTTTCCAGATGGAATATATCTGATAATATGAGGAAAGATCATAGAGTTTAGATACATGTGGGGAAACATTCCTGCTTAATTTATCAGGAAACAGTATAGTCTAATACAGCATTAAGCAAAAAACATGGTCAGAGTAGAGTAATATACACCACAAATTGCAGTATTTTGGACCGTCCACTGGCTCCAGCAGAAGTATCCAAGTGCCATTCGTTCGAGTTCACCTGGCGTAACCATTCAAGATAATAATCTGTCACATCATCAGTTGTATCCAAATCACTCATGGAGATATTGAGAAAAAAGTACATACAAAGAAGGGAAGATCACTGGTCCTGAAGATGTAGCTCTGAAGTTTTTCATCCCAAGATGAAAACGAAGACTTCGGTGTGTGATACAAAACCTAAGAACATAGAAAGTATAAAAACATCAGCATGAGAGAGAATAACAAAGATGCCAAAGATCTCAGTCTGGTGATGAACGGTACCTGACTTTCAACACTTATATCAGCTATAGGCGCTAAAGCCTTAGTCACAGGAGCTAACAATCCCTCGTCTATCCTCTGAAAGTCCCTATCAAACGTAGCACACAGACAACAAGTCACTGGTAAGTACTTAGGCAAACAAAACAGTAAACTCTGGATTCCCTAAAGGCCAAAGCCGAAGCAAATGTTGTAATGGCAATGCAAAATCTCTAACAAAGCTCAGGTAATAGTGAGAAAGCACAACACTTTGATCATACCAATCATAGATCCAATCACGTGGATTGGAATTTAACAGGCTAAAAGAAAGAACAAGCCTCCCATCTGATCCCACAGGCATAAACTCCCCACGAATAGAGTCTCCCTCCTCTCTTCCACCATTCATAAACACATTAACAAAAACCTCAGAAACTCTACCCACCACCTCTCCATACCTCTCTTCCAACCCACTCCCCACAATCCACGCATGCCTCCTCTTCCCCACCACAGCCTTCACCTCATCTCCACCACCATTACCCTTCTCTTTATTCACCACAACAACACTATACATCTTCCCAATACCCCCAGAACATCCACCAAACACATCATCCAACGACTCATCCACCTCATCATCCAACCCACCACCAAAAGAATCTCTTTTGATCACTCCGCAGCGGTAAGAGCACGTGGAAGGAAAGGTCTCAGAGCAGAGCTCATCTGGGCTTTGAACCGTGACGGAGATAGACACATTGCAAGAGCCACACTGTGAACTTCCACCGGTCAACTGATTCACACCGTCTTGTATCTCAGATCGCAACTGATCCGGATCGTTGGACCCGAACCCAATGAATACGGCGTGAAAAGTACAGGGGAACCGCAAAGGCGTCGACTTTATTTGGTCCGAGAGTGAGTCGATGTCGTGGAAAGGTAATTGAGATCGGTAGATTTCGACTGACTTCCATAGAAACGGCAGACCTGAGAGGAACGAGAAGAGTACGGTGGTGGTGATGAGGAGGCGCTTTAACCCGGGTTTTGAAGAACGCATGGTCTTCGGATCGAGCTCCGGCGTGGTTCCGGGAGTGGATGTAGTCGGATTCGGATGATCGGAGGTTTCTTCCATCGTCTTCGTGAGAGTTGAAGAGATGGCCACAACACTTCCTCTACTACTGCGTTGGTTTTGTCGTTTCGTGTAAACTGGGTTCTTATATGATTAATTGAAATGAGTGTTCAGTAGCCGTCTTAGCTCAGTGGTAGAGCGCGTGACTTTTAATCCCGTGGCCGTGGGTTCGATCCCCACAGACGGCGTTACGTTATTTTATGTTGTACTCCTGCAGTTTTTTTACACACTGCTATGATCAAATTTCAGAAAGCTTATTGTTCAGATGACTTTTTGCTGATGAGCAAAGAACCTATACAGTGTACACATTTTATCAACTTACGAGTCACTACATGTTCCCTATTCCATTTTCTTTGATATCTTGTGTGTTTCTTCTTGATTTCTTTTCTTTTGTAACAAAGGAGATGTTTTTGTTGTTAGCAGCCTTTGATCAATCACTATTTAAATTTGTTTCTCAAATTAAAAGAGTAACTATAAATTGATCTGCACACCCACGTGTATACTGGTTCTTACATTTTTATATATTGATATTTGTTTTTATACATTTTACAACTTTATACATTGATAGATGTGATTGTGTTATCTAATTTATCTTTGTTAATCGAATTTTTCCAAAAATATTATTTGTTAATCGATTCTCACAAAAAAAACATTTGCGTCTGAAAAGAAATGTGCAGCTGATCTTTACTATACAATATTCATTATAAGAAAATAGCTTTCTTAAAAATTGTAACAATATTTAAATATTTCTTCATCATATTTTCTTTTTAAAAATTTTAAAATATTTTATTTTAAATTCTTAAAATATGCATATACAACTTCCTATACTACTTCATGGATTACTCATACCTTACTTTCGGTGAGTCTTTTTTTACCAATGTTCTCCTCGTGTGAAGATGTATATAAATTCTAAGCCAAAAAACTTATGAAAATAGTATGTTTGTGCAGAATCAAATAATCAGTCAAGAACGTGATATATTCACTAAATTTTTTAATGAGAGTTATTGATTTTTGTATTTTAATAAATTTAGAAATCTTTCTTGGATTTGAAAATCTTTGGATTTTTCCAAAGATTTTAAAGTAGCCAAGTCGATTTTAAAATAAATCAGATGGACTTCAAAATCAAATCAATGGATTATTGTAAATAAGTGTTTTGTAATAATTGTAGTTTATAAAAGTCAATAAATATTAAAAAAACATGTGTTTTTCTTTCTTTTTTTCTCTTTCATATATCATATGTTATGTTAATTCTCATAACATATAGAATCTCTCCACATATTTGTTGTTGTGGTTTCTCTCAATTGATAGACATGCTCTCTTTACTGACTTTAGATTACAAGAACATTTTCATCGTTATTGTTTTCTTCAAAATTTTCTTCGTTGTCAATTTTTTTTAAAAAGGTCTTTGCAAAAAAAATTAAAAACTGAAGTGGAAACATATGATATGAAAATGGTGATTACAGAAATAGAGAAGTTGGTTTGGCTGAATATGAGTGGTGATTATAGAATGGGGGAAAACATGAATAATACAATCCATCCAAATAACAAGGTTTAACTCAATATTTTTTCCTTTGAATTTTGATCTGAATTTTTTTTATAAATCCATTATATCTAATTTCAAATCAAATCCCTAGACAAATCATTGCTATTGAATAACACATGAATTTAAAATCATTGAACCAATAACACTAGATTTACATATATAAATTTTAAAACTATAGAACCAGTAATACTGAATTTGATTTGAATTTCTAAATTTTTTGAAATACAAAAACCAATTAAGCTAAAGCTAGAATTATACATGAATAATAAACATAGGTTTTGAAACTTGAAATCTATAGAGTAATCATGGCTTGAAGGTTCATCAAGAAACGCTATTCAATAGACAATCTCAAATATTGTTGAAATATCATGGAGTTTTTGAAAGTAACTTGAATACAAACATTTATGAGTGTACAACTTTTGATCAGTATTATTGGGACTCTTGTTCAGTGTGAACACTTGCGTAATAATTATTATATAGATTGTATACAAAGGTAGAGGAAAATGTTGTTATATAGATTCAAACAAATAAGAATATATATTTTCTCACATATCTTGTTTATAGCTTCATCGGTTGAGTTAGAGTTCCAAACATTCCGAGTGTGCTAAACTCAAACGTTCACATACCAGTTGATCAGACTATCATCTATGTCAATCTCAACGTTCTGAGTGTGTTAAACTCTATCCTGATGGCAGAATCTACACAGAGGGCTTTAACCTATGGTGTTATCGCTTCCACATATCAGTTCGTTGTGATATGGACACTGTTGTGTTGTTCCTGGAAGTTGTAAGAGTTGCTAAAAACGAGATGGTCAACTATGAGTTTAGTGCAATAATCAACCTAGGACAACAGTTTGTTATATGGATGCATGGATTTGCATGGATTGCCATGAGACTCTTTCTTATCTGAAGATTCAGAGTACTCCATTGCCACAACATTTACTACCTTTATATCATTATGCCCCATAAATTTTGGATGAAAGTCATTCTCTTAGTCTCAGTTTTAGTTGATCTATAACACAAAAGCTACTTACAAGCTGTGTTTTTGTATCAGGTGTCGAGGAAGAAGATACTTCTTGCTTTGGGATACAAAAAGCTAATAGTCTACTGTCTTTTACATAACGACTCAAGTTCAGCTGAAGGGTCTCCGAAAGTCGTTACATTAAGATACTGTTGAAATGATTCCGGAAATCTATAGTCTCTTCTCTAATACAATGTTGTTGCATAGTTTTTGCATCAAAGCAAACAAAAACATAGAAATTACATAGGATTTATAAATAGGCAAAGGGTTACTTCGGTGTTCAAAGTAACCACATGGTCATTAGGACGTCTTCTTTCTGATTTGCCATGGCAAGTACTTTGCCTATTCAGAACATATCAATTTCCAGAAAAGTTTCAAGATGAGAAACATATTTGTTCTCCAATTTCATCCTTGATTATCATCCTGGGGAGTGATGACTGAACTAAAATGAAGGTGCTATAACCAGGCATGTGGAGTTAATCATGTACCAGTCTAGAAAGAGAGCCGAGGGTTGTTGCACAGAAGTGGAGGTTGAAACATGTAGTAACATCCAATTCAAATGCAAATATCCAGAAAGACAACACTCATCAGTATCCATACCTCCTGAGCATCCCCTTGCCTTAAGTAGTAACATCCAATATTGATTGATAAGCGTCACAGATAGCGAGACACAACCAATACTGGACTTTATCATATATTTACCACTCTGTAAAGCCTCTTTCACTAGGTAAAATCTTGGAACTGCCCAGTCCACTGGTATAAATGGCTTCGGACTTGAAACCAAAAGATTGTCGGAATTTCCCCCAAGAAAACTTCAACTATTTGCTCTAGGTCCTGCTTTAGAGAATGCAAAAACAACTATGATGTTTCAGATGTCTTTTTCAAAGGCTTTCCAAATACTAAATATAGGAATTCAATTTTTTAAAAAAAAAAAATCAAAATATTAATCAACATATAATTGATGTAAAGGATATTATGAATATGAATGGTGAACCGAACCTGACATGCTCCATATCACAATAATAATCTGTTAAACTATCAGTTATGTCCAAATTAGTCATGGGGATTTTTGAGAAAAAGGTACGTACAAAGGAGGAAAGTTCATTTAAGATGTAGCTCTGAAGTTTTTCATTCCAAGATGAAAACGAAGACTTTGATGTATGATACAAAACCTAAATACGGAGAAAGCATAAAACATCAGCATGAGAGAGTAACAAAGATGCCAAAGTTCTCGGTCTGGTGATGTATGGTACCTGACTTTCAACACTTATATTAGCTATAGGTGCTAAAGCCTTAGTCACCGGAGCCAGGGGATCAGACCCTACAGTGAATCAGTAAGCAAGGCTCCATCTCGCCCCATCAACGGTCAACGTGAATCTCCCTCCCTAAGCTCCTCCAAGATACTACAACATACTACTCATCTAATGTGATTAGTATATATTGAATATATTATTACAAATTAAAATGATTACTTTGGTGTATCATTAGAGTTACGTTAATCTGAATAGACGAATATTTCTAGACTTTTATCTATTGTTGTAAATCAAGGCTCAGAATGTGTAATGAGACCGCACCATCTCAACCTCTAATGCTATAAAACACAAGTGGATAGATATGATAGACTGATTGATAAAGTCAAAACATATTAAATTCGGTACTATATATACAAGTTGGGTTCATAAGTAACAGTCGTTTAAGTCGTCGTCAACTTGGAGAGACAACTTTCTCTTATTATACACCCACGGTTGAGTATATAATATGTCCTATGGTAGTTAAATTAGATATTCGTATAACCAAATAATCCAGCTAACCATAGAGACGTCAAAGTTAACTGCGATACAACTTTAAGTCACAACATGCTAAATATTTTTATTTTATAATTAGTTTATTTAGCGAAAGAGAAAATTTGATAACTAATTGGTTAAGCCGTGTGTTAATGCGTATGGTTTTGAACTTTTGATTGAAGAAGTCGTTGTAGACCGTGAGAGAAGAAACGGAGACATTCAAACTTTATAACAAGACACTATATATTATACGAATCGTCAACGCTTTTATATATATCTTCTCTCTTTCATCATTCCATACATAGCCCATTGAAGCCTTTCTTCATTCCTCTCAAGATCAAGAAATATGGCAGTAAGTTGGAAAACTCTTTTGTACCACATAGTTCCCGATTAGGGCTGACATAGTTTATTGGTTTCTTGCACATCAAGTTTGATCTTCTAAGTTAGTCTAGAACTGAAAACCATTAGTTCAACATTTAATGATTGATTGCAGAACCGTGCGCATGTTCCAAAGTTTGGGGACTGGAACAACCAATCTCAACCATTCACAGCCGTCTTCGACAACGCTAGGACGAACAAACGAGCTGACTTGTACGACTCTCTGGAGAACTCTGACATCAAAACTCAAGCAAAGCCTCCTCCACAACAACCTACTCCTATAATTCCAAAACCGGCTAGAGCGCCACCACCAACCGAGACAAACAAAGTCAGAGCTCCTCCTGCCGATCAGCTCTACGGAGCTAGAGGCGGACTATACGGAGGTTATGGAGGTGGAGGCGGATCCGGAAACCAACGGCAGCCGCAGGTTCCTCCTCGTCCACCACAGACACAGCCTAAACCCAATAGAGGCGGCAACAACGGAAGGGTATGACATACTATATACCTCGATTGTTTGTTTGCATTTGCACATTATTATAACAAATATTTGTTTAAATGTATCGAATAAATACAATGTTCGAAGAGTCACGTTTGATAATCAAAAACAAAGGATTTTAATGAACTAGTTGGCTTATTACAATTATGCATGTATGTTAGGGAGGGACGACGATTCCACCATTTCCAGGATCAGTGGGATCAGGGGATCAGAACATGAGTTACACACACATTTTCGACCAAGTCAAAGAAGAGAGGCGAGATGCCAGATCCAACGGTGGATCAGTAGGTAACACTCCATCTCGCCTTATCAACGATGATCAACGGTCACGTGATCAATCTACTGCTCCAGGCTCCTTCAAGGTACTACACATAATCATCCAACTTATATTATTTTAATGCAAAAGATGAATACTTTGGTGTATATTATTTTACATATAATGTGTATTTATAATATGAATGGGATGCGCAGTTCTGTTGCTTTACATGGGGCCGAAAGGGAAGCAGCTATTGAAGACAGTGAACGTACATATTGTATCAACTCACGGCATTTTCCCTATTTTTCATTTTCTTGTGTGTTCTTTTATGGGTTCTTTCTATTTGTAACAAGGAGAGTGATTTATGTTGTCAACAACGTTGGAGCAATCACTATATATAATGCATAACTATTTAAATTTATTTCTCAAATTAAAATGGTAGCTAGCTAGTGTGATTGTGTTTGTGTAGTTTGTGTTTGATTATCGACTCTCACAAAAACATTTGCCTATGAAAAGAAATGTGCAGCCGAGCTTCACTATATATAATGCATGGTAAAGAAACGTTTTATTTTCAAAAATTGATGAACAGAAACACAGTATTTAGATATTTCTTCATAATATGCATATGCAAACATTTTATTTACTAGGGGTTTATACGCATTGCACAAGGAAAAGGCTTTTTATCAATAAAATTCTTCAGTAAAAGCCCAACGGGCCTGGTCATAAATGTGGGTATCTAGTAAACTAAGTTTGAGTCGTAGTTAAAGATTCATTCAGTACCAACAAATTAAAAGAAGAGTCAAACTGAAACAATAACAGTACAAGTGTTGCATGTAAAAATCAAAGAGCAAAACTAAAGTACAAACCTTTTTTTTCTTCTTTTGGTTTTAAAATCGAGAACGCGACCAATACAAAAAGGCTGTACTGTTATCATTCATATCTCATATCCAAAACCACTGATTCAGTGTGATCCCTTTCGTTTCTCTCTACACACTTCATCGTCTCGAGATTAAAGGTACAACCTTTTTCAAATTTCTCTGTTTCTGGATCTGTCAATTGATTCTGTTTGTTAGCTTGTGTTTTAATTTCTTGTGGGTTTCTTTAACCGTTTCTTGAATTATGCTCTCCTATACTGAATGTGACAAAAGCTTTGATCTTTTTGCTATTGAAGCTGAGAGAACGGGGTCAGGACTCGAATTAAGGTGGTTATGAGTTCACGGAGTGAGAGGGTAGTTACCAGAAGCTCAAGGAGGTCAAACAATGTGAATGGGACACAACAAAGTGAACAACCAAGAGCTGGACAACAACCTCCGATTGTGTCTGGTCCACCGACAATCGATGTTGATGCTATTGAGGATGATGATGATGTTGTTGAATCAACTGCTTCTGCTTTTGATCGAGTATCCTCTCTTCTTCTTGTTCTTTATCCCCACTCTTACAATACATGTATGTGTGTAATTGATTCTGTTTCATTCTTGTTTTCAGGCTAAAAGACACAAGTCCGGAGGCTCACAGAGAGGACCCTTAGTAGTTGATGTAGAGTCAGGTGAGTTTCTCAAAACGGTTAACACTTCAAAAGTGTTTCCTTTGTTCACTTTGGTTAGTCTATTATGAGTGCAGGTGGTACCACTAGACTAAGCAAGAACCGCACAAAGCGTCAATCTGATCAAGCTAATGTTGACCATAACAATCCGGTAAGATGTTTTTTTTGTCTGCTTTATTAGGACTTTAGGCTCACCGAGTTGGTCAATGTCTTGTTCAGAGGAAGTCCAAGACCGTAGCTCCTCCTGTAGAGGAACCAAAGTTCAACTGCCCAATTTGCATGTGTCCATTCACTGAGGAAGTCTCAACAAAGTGTGGTCATATCTTCTGCAAAAAATGCATAAAGCTCGCGGTGTCTGTTCAAGCTAAATGCCCTACGTGTAGAAAAAGGGTCATTGCTAAAGACCTCATCCGAGTCTTCCTTCCTACCACCAGATGAGTGATCCACAGAAACATCACTAGTAAGTAAAGTCTTGTGGTCGATCTTTATTTTAATACCAAAATCCTTCAGTGTTCTGATTTTCTTTATGTCCCCCTTTCTTTGCAGGGTTTAAAATGGTCTATCGGCTCCTACCCTTGAGAAGATTGGTGTGGGAACAGTGAAGAACATGTTTGTTCATGAGTTATCCTTTTGTAATGTGAATATCTTTCTGCTTAGAGAGAGAAACGTTTAGGAACCAATGAAGACATCTTTAGATGTATATATCATCAGTATCTTGTTAATCTGAGCGACTCTTTATTGTTGAGATACATGGTTGAATCTTAAGAAAGCATTCTACATCACTGCGCTATTACAGTCTCACCTTATAATTGTATTAGGTACATCTGTTAGCTCAGTATAAGCTAATAGTAAGAGCTAGAAGGCAGTGAATGGCATATCCATATTGGTCCACAGTTTACTCTCAACACATATAACTTATAAGTTTGTTCTTAAGGTGTCACTCTCATATAACACATGATAGCAAAAACAAAAGCTTTTTTTTTTTTGAACTAATACAAGAATGCAAGACTGTATGTTTTTCTATTGGTAACGTCTCTCTTCAATATGTCTGCACAAGATTTGAAATCAAATTAGTAGTACAAGACATCAAAATTTTAAACAAAGATGTCTCTCTCTTTATATGAAGGTGTTTTGGCTCTTTCTCTTGGTCTCAGAACATCCATCTCTGGGAAGAAGGACTAGCAGCTCTAGGTCTAGGCACCGGTTTAAAAACCGGTTTCTCCGAACTATTATTCCTTTTCTTCATGATTGATGACACCGTTGGGCTGTAATAGTCATTACTCCTCTGAGAGGTTGCTCCTCCTTGTGAATGCATCTTATTATTCCCATGGACAAAGCTTCTTTGCTTCTCCAGCATTGCTCTTCTACCGCTCAAACTCTTCTGAGGCGTTCCCCATCTGCCGGAGGAGCTCACACAGCTTTGGCTCCTTCCAACACAGCTTTTTGCCGGAGGAGTTGGATAGTTTCGGCTCTCGGCTGTCTCTGCAGAGTACATTGTTGTCTCTTCCTCACTGCTGTATCCATGATTGTGGTGATATACATAGTGAGCTGCTTCTGGTGGTGGTGAGCTTGAGATGACCTCGCTGAGAGCGCCGTTCACTGAGCCTGTTGAAGCAATCTGCGCGTCTGATCCCTCTGATGCAATCTCAGCCTCTTCCACCATATGATTGCTTTGTTGTGGATAGTTGAGCTGAGGAAGATAGGTTGGGACTTTAGGTACACGTGGCGGGAAGTTGATATCCAAAAGATGGACTTGACCACCACCAGACTCCTTTCTTAAAGGGCTTGAAGTTAGCTTCGGTGATTCGTATATCTCAGGGGTTGGGATGCCTTGTGCATGAGTTGTAGAAGTAGTTAACTTTCTTGAGGTTTCTTCTTCTTCCTCAGGGGCGTTATGAGTTTGATCTCTGTTGTTAGATGAAGATGTTGTTCCAACAACATCAGCAGAGTCAGTCGGCTTGAAGACAGGGCGCATGGTGAACGAAGCACAAGAACGCTCACTCTTCTGACCAGAAGACATTAACCTAATGAGAGGCAGCTTAGGTTTACTCGTATGCTCATCCAAACTACCTTCCCAATGCTGATTCAGCCAGTCACAGATCACAGGCATGGGTATACCAAACTGCATCATCAGCGTCTTGTTGTTATCTTTCTTCAATGATGATGTGGAAGAAGTAGAAGTTGAGGCTGGTGATGTAGCTAGCTTCCTCGGATCGCAGATCATGAACGCTAGATTCCCTTGAACATCAAACCCAGCTGATCCAGGACTCCATACCATTTCATCGGTAGATAGTTTGATGAGATTGTCGGTAGCTACCACTAACTTCCCCTCACCAACCTTGAGCTCGTTCTGAGCAGCGTAGCCTAAAAGGTACACTACACTTCCCAAATCCAGGTTTGGCTTAGAACATGTCTTCAGGTAATGTGGCTGTTGTTGGGTTTGACTCTGAGAATTTGAGTCTCCACCATCAACAAGGTCTACACCAACTATGGTCAGATCAATAACTGAACTTGTGATGAAAAACCTGCAAGTAGCATCAAATAAAACCATTGGCCAAACTTACTTTATTTAGATAATAGATGAAGAATCATTATCAAACTTGAATTGCATTTTTAGATAATCAATGAACAAATGCAGAGAAACTTGTAAGGTTTCTTAAATAATTAACCACAAGGTGAAGCTAAAAATTTACTAGATTTAGCTATTAGATCCAGAATCATTATCATATAAACATAACTACAGTATAAAGTTTTCACCTTTATTTTCAAAATATCTGAATTGCATTTTTAGATAATCAATGAGCAAATGCAGAGAAACTTGTAAGGATTCTTTAATAATTAACCACAAGGTGAAGCTAAAAGTTACTAAATTTAGACATTAGATCCAGAATCATTACCATATAACTATACAGTACAAAGGTTTCACCTTTATTTCAAAAATATGAACTGCATTTTCAGATAATCAATGAACAAATGCAGAGAAACTTGTAAGGATCAATAATTAACCACACGGTGAAGCTAAAAGTTACTAAATTTAGACATGAGATCCATAATCTTTACCATACAAACATAAACTATACAGTTTAAAGGTTTCACCTTTATTTCAAAATATGAATTAGAGCCATTTTTATATAATCAGTGGACAAATGCAGAGAAACTTGCAAGGTTTCTTCAATAATTAACCACAAGGTGAAGCTAAAAAGTTACTAAATTTAGACATTAGATCCAGAATCATTACCATATACACATAAACTACAGTATAAAGGTTTCAGCTTTATTTCAAAAATATGAAATTAGAGCCATTTTTATATACGCATTTAGCTTTAAAAGTTTAACTGGATCGTGCAACCGACAATACAGGAGACAAAGAGAGTGGTGTGTGGGACCTGTGAGGGAAGAGAGCGGCGGCGACACCGTTCTGGAGGCGGACCTCGGCGGTTTCGGTGGCGGAGACGGAAGGGAGATTAAGGTGAGTGGTGAGAAGAAGATTCCGATGAATGAGGAACCCTGTTCCGGAAGTAACAGTACCGTTTGGTCCGGAGACGGAGATTCGAGCCATCGCCGGACCCTTGCCGGAGAAAATCGAACCTTTCATCTTCTCGCTTTTGCTTACTCCTTTGCAGAAGCACCAAGAGTCCAGTATCACTCCCATTCTCTCTCTATGACTCTTGATTCTGCAGATTCTGCTGTGAGATGGGTTTGTGTCGGATCTGGAAATATTAGGAGAGAAGTGTGAAATGGTGGTAATAATGGGATTATGGGGACATAACACATGTATGTGGCTGTCTCTGTTTAGGGCTGTAAAAACATCAACTTTGGTCTTTTGATGAAAGACCAAAAGACTAGAAGAGAAGGAAACTCAAAAGAACAAGTGTGTGAGAGAAACACGAGACGGGGGAATCGTGAAATGAGTAAAGAGATGAGCTTCTTTAAGCTGGACTTGTTCTCTTACCACTTTTGTTTTTTTTCTATTTAGATTATATTATTGTATAAAAAAATTGGAGAAAATGTTTTTTTTTTTGGGGTTCAAGTGTGCACTTTGTGAGAAGAAGCAAACAGAGGAAAAGTCTAGTGTGACAGGTTGGTCTTGGAGGATCTTCTTCCATGTGATGAACATGGATGGACCTTTTGCTTATTATGATTAAGCCAATTTTATAACAAGTAGTTGGTTTCACAACTTACATGTATGTAAACAAGACATGTAATTTACAACCAAAATTTTCAAACTATTTGTAAATTTTTAAGATTAGCCTATGAAAGTTCACAACTTATTTTTGTTTCAATTGGTGACCATAAAACATATTTTATGAACAAAACAATGGTAATATTTTTATTCCTCAGTTTTGATATCAATTATGTTGATTTTTTTTGTCAAATGACAGATACATGGATTCCACTCTATTCCTTTCATTTTTTTAAGGATGAAAAAAATCTCTTTCAATTTCGATGGGGAGTAAATTAAACATAAATTTTTATAATTCTATTTTTTGTTTCTTCAAAATTATTATTATATTTATTTTTCTGTTCAATTAAAGGTCACCACTTGAAGTTGACTAGTCATTTTTAAAAATTCACATTTTTTTTGTTCAAAAACAAAATTTACAACATAAATTTGCAAAATATTTTTTTCTATCCAAATACTCCTCCATAAGGCCCATAACAATGAGGTGCTGTTCGTTTGCTCAGTCAACTGATCCATCCGGGTGAAGGTGAATGTCGCTGTTCGTTTAGTGTAATTAACCGGTACATCCAGATGGATCACCTGGGTGAGTTTCGAAAACTCAGCTGAACTTTTTTTAAAAAACTGGCTGAGTCTTCAAGATGCATCCAGCTGCAGCTGATTCAGTCAAAAACGGTCAATGACAAAAATAACCCTGCTACACATAACCCTAAAGCTTCACTCTCATCCCTCACGTAACTCTCTCTTGGCGGCTCATCTCTTCTCCTCCGACATCTCTCCGGCGAGCTCTCATGTCGACCTCTCCGATCTCTCTCTCCGGTGACCTCTCTCTCCGGTGAACTCTCTCTCTCAGGCTCCGGCGATCTCTCTCTCTCTGGCTCTCTCTCTCTCTCTCTCTCTCTCAGGCGTTCTCTCTCTCAGTCCCTCTCTCCGGCTCTCTCTCTCTCTCTCTCAGACGCTCTCTCTCTCTCAGACGACCTCTCTCTCTCTCTCAGGTAAGAGTTTCTAAGCATATGTTGTGGGTTTTGTTTGCATCTGTAGATTGTTCATAGATTGTTCTGATGTAGTTTTCTGTGTTTGTTCTCTCTCTCTCTCAGGCTCCAGAGACCTCTCTCTCTCAGTCTCTCTCTCCGGCTCTCTCTGTCTCTCTCTCAGGCGCTCTCTCTCTCTTCTCAGGTAAGAGTTTCTAGCTCTAGTTTCTATATCCTATAAGTTATGTTGTGGGTTTTGAGTAGTCTTTGTGTTTGTTCTCTCTCAGGTTCTCTCTCTCACAGGTTCCAGAGACCTCTCTCTCTCTCTCAGTCTCTCTCTCTGGCTCTCTCTGTCTCTCTGAGTCTCAGGCGCTTTCTCTCTCTCAGACGCTCTCTTTCTCTCTTCTCAGGTAAGAGTTTCTAGCTCTAGTTTCTATATCCTATAAGTTATGTTGTGGGTTTTGAGTAGTCTTTGTGTTTGTTCTCTCTCAGGTTCTCTCTCTCACAGGTTCCAGAGACCTCTCTCTCTCTCTGGCTCTCTCTGTCTCTCTCTTACAATGACATCCATCCCTGGAACTGATGTGAGTATCTTCCCCTCTAATCTCTTATTTGATCTCGGTTTTGTCAAATGCTTTTCTTATTGTCTTGAATCTTCAAATAAGAATCTTACATGGAGTGAAGAACAAACACGCTTCTTTCTTACAATGGCTCTTCACAATTTTATCAGAGATTCAAACCATGAGGATTGTGATTTTGCACATTGGAAAAGAGTGGAAGAATATGAACATCACGGGGATGAAGATGATCATGTTGCATACGTACCAGCTGGAGATAGAGTCATGGAAGCTATGCGAGATTCCATTACTGAAGAGATGGCGAGAGGACGTCGACTTCCATACTAGATGTAAGTTGTTTGATAAGTAGTTGTTTGATGGTGTCTTTTGAAGCTCTCTCTCTTTGGGCTTTGTAATGTGAATTGATTATTCCTTTGTGGCAAATGCTTATTCTCGTTTTTTTACTTCTTTTTTGTGACTAGAAGCAAGCTGTGAAGAAGGATTTGTTTCAGCTGTTTGCTGAGAAAGTTAGAGACCACAAGGGGTTGAAATCAAGATGGGCTGTTATGGAGCTCACGTGTGGGTTTGTAGTTTTGTTTCTCTCTTCTTTCTGTTCACTTTTAGTATGGGTTTGTAGTTTTGTTTCCTTTGGACCAATTGATAATGCAAACTTATTAACCTTTTATGTTTAAGTTTTTATTTACCATGATCTATTTAAAGTTTTTGAGACTATCTTATCTTTATTTATTTTTGGAATTGGTTTTGAGTTATCAATATATCAAAACTATTGTTGGATTTTAGTGTGTTAAAATTTATCATATATCAAACAATTGTTAGACTTTTATTTAAATATTTTAATCAAATTTGCAAAATTATAGTCATTATTTATAATTTCATTGTCTTATTTTCATTAAAATAAATTTATGAATTTTAAAACAAGAATTTTAAAATTATTTTGTTGTAATTGTAATTTAGATAAGATATTAAAATTAACATGATTAATATAAATAATAATCATGATTTAAGAGTAAGATATAGATAAATTAAATACATGTCTATTTTAGTCATTTTGTCATCAACTACATCTGGATGCAAATGTAAGTTCAAAACAAATGAACAAACGAACGCAGCTGCATCCGGATGCTTCATCTAGATGCACTTTCCAAATGTACAAACGAACAACACCCAGGTAGAACATCTGACTGATCCATCTGACTGATCCATCTGGATGCACCTTACAGATGTACAAACGAACAGGGCCTGACTCGCAAAACCTTTTTACTGAGGGCCTCGCTTAACCCCAAGGGTGTAATAGTCATATCACCTAAAGAAGCTTTCATCCTAACCCCGACACTGGATAAGCTAAACCAATTACCCAAACAGATCATTTCCAGTTCCAGAAACTACCACGATTCGCAAACCCTAATTCAAATCAAATTCACCGGAGACTTTTCACACGCGCCATGGCATCCGCCGTAGGAGGAGGCAGCGACGTAGAGGTCGGATTCGCGAAGCTCCAAGGCGAGGATTTCGAGTACTACATGCAGTCATACTCCATCATGCTCGGCCGCAACTCCAAGAAATCCACCGTCGACGTCGACCTCTCCTCCCTCGGCGGCGGGATGAACATCTCCCGCAACCACGCGCGGATCTTCTACGACTTCACGCGGCGCCGATTCTCCCTCGAGGTCCTGGGGAAGAACGGCTGCTTCGTCGAAGGCGTCCTGCATCTCCCCGGGAACCCTAACGTGAAGCTAGACTCGCAGGATCTGTTGCAGATTGGGGATAAGGAGTTTTACTTTTTGCTTCCGGTTCGGAGTATCCTGGGCGGGCCGGTGGGGCCCAGGCATCATGTCTCTGGAGGAGGAGTGGTTCCGTACCAGAGTTATCATTCGGGTGGGGGCTCTAAGAAGAGTGGGAGGAGTAGAGAGTTTTATGATGATGATGATGATGATGAAGACGAGGAGGAGGAGGATGAGGAGGTTGTTAGGGGGAGTGGGAAGAAGATGAGGAGAGATGAATATGCTTCCACTGGTATAAACTAAAATCGTTTATGTTTAAAGTTTTAATCTTTATTAGCTTAATGCTTACGTGGCGGGTGCTCGGCATTTGATTAGATAAAGTTGTTAGAAGTTGGGTTTGGATGATAGTGATACTATGGTATTGTATCTGCTTTGATGTGTGTAGAGAAGAAGAGAGAGGGGAGAGGGAAGATAGATCGTGAAGCTGATGATCAGCAAGTTTTGCTTCTGGAGGAGAAGGATGTTGTGTCATCTGTTGCAACTGTGCTTTCTGATTTGTGTGGTCCTGGAGATTGGATGCCTATGGAGAAACTTCACTCGGTGGTTAGTGACTGCTACTTATTATTATCCTGTCTTCTTTTAGTACAGGACCTAGCACGGGTTTTCTACTGTCGGAAAACACTATGTTTCCTTCATGTTATTAGGTCTATAACAACGTATACAAGTTCATGAGAATATCTATCCTTAGTAATTATTGGTAGTATTAATCCATTGAAGCCAATCTTGTATGGTCTCTATGTAGGACTTAGTGTGAGTCTAGGATCTTACCAGTCTTCCAACGTAATCCATAACAAACTTTTGTACGACCCTTAGAAAGTATAGAGATATTTGCTCCATAGTTCGTTACAGAGTTTCATTCTGTTTTCATAAACCAATTCTATTTGTGATGCAATATACTGGTAATGCATCGTATTGATTTGGTCTGTGACAGATATTAAAGAAGTATGGAAACATATGGCATCACAGTCGAGTAAGAAGGTACTTGGCGCAAGAAGACTGGGCAATCCCTGAAGCAAATGGTAAACCATGGTACGGGTTGTTGATGCTGCTGAGAAAATACCCGGAGCATTTCGTAATCAACACTAGATCCAAAGGAAGAGTTACGCTAGAATTTGTATCCCTCGTTTCCCTACTCTCATGAAAAACTGTAATCACCAACATGAATGTGCTTTGTTCTGCTAGATTGAGGATTATTGTTATATCTTTTGATTGTCTCCCACGAACTGAGTGTATAAACGGGGTCGCTTAAGCTTTTCTACCTCATCTTCACATTATCTTGACAATGAAGTTAAAATTTAAAACGCCCTTAGAATTTTTCTCTTCATCTTTGACAAAAACAAGCAATCCGGGCATATCAGAAAAAGAACGACGTTTAAATTGGAAATAAGTTTATGGGCCGGACAAGGCCCATAGATAGTGGCCCAAACTGGTTCAAGAAGATGGTCATGAGCCGACAATATAAAATGGTTGAACGTGGGGATCTTTAGGGTTACCGTCAGTTCATTTTGCAGCCATCTGAGTTGGAAGCTACCAGAGATTTGATCGAAAAGATGATTTACGATGTCAACTCCGTTCTCTTCAAATCCTTCCTGAGCTCGAAGTTCTCTACCGACAAAAGGTACAAACACTTTTCTCTCTTTCTTTTGTCTGATCCAAAAAGAAAGTGATTAGCCAATTTTGTTTCTAGGATCTGAAGATGTTAAATGTTAGTTGTCTTTTTTTTTAGCTATGTCAATTTAGTGATGTTACTGATCTCATCGTGTGTATGGTAAATATAGGAGAGGCGAGGACAAGCCAAGAGATCAGAAGCCCAAAGCCAGCGACAACAAACCTGTGATGAATGAATAAGATTTATCCTATGTTGTTATGTAACGTTTCTATGTTCTGAAAACATTTTCAGTTTCAATGGTTCATCTTTAATTATTTAGCTTTTGATCGAATCCAGTTTCATATATGCAAAAGTCGAATTGAAGAAATCCAATTCACCAAAATAAAAAACGTTCCCAGTTCAAAATAATTCAGACCAATCTTGTCATAACAGCAACCACTTAAACCTTGCTAGTTTTTGGTTTACTCACAGAATGTTGTCTTCCTTGTTCGTGAATCGTTCTCTGTTCCCGGAATAACCTGATTCTCAAGCACTCAAAAGAGTTGATACCTGTTGTACCCAACAGTTCACTTCTATCTTCACCTCGCTTCTTCCCCACGTGAACTCTTCTCCTATCAGTAAGATTTATGCAAGCGCTACTTAAATCAATCCAACAGTTGTGTAATTGTTGCTACAAAAGATAAAAATCGAATCCCCAGAGTTAGTCCAAGTCCAAAGTTACTGTCACAGTTCTTGAAGTGTTTTCTACACAAGTTTTAGTGTTTGTTTCCAACTACAATACCACCTCTTTCTGTTGGGCTATGTGGCAAATAACTTGCTAATCTGGCTCAATATCATTTGGGCTATGACAAAAAATCTTATGGGCCTTAAGTTAAATTTTTAGAACTCCACTGATCCTCTTTGCTTCCCTATTCTCGTATGTTCTTTATTTTTAGATGCCCTGCTATCGGTTCATCTATTCAGCCTCGGTAGAAACACATTCTGAAGATGCAACAAGAACGAAGTCAAAAAAAAAAAAAAAAAAAGATCCAACAAGAACCATGTAATGTTAAAGAAAATACGAAAGAGAGATTAATTGCTACGATATTTTTATGTTACGTGATAGTGGACATGTTGGTGTCGGTTACAAATATGATTAATTATCAAGTCTATAAATCTCAGATTATCAATTAGCGTTTACCATTTGATCTTAGTTCGTTTCTATTACCATTGGTTAAAAAACACAGCGTGGAATAGCAAGTCTACCACGTGAAACACGTGAATCTCGAGCACGAGATCGACTTTGATTTAGACTCGTAGTTGGCTACTGCTAAGAAAAGGTCCCACACTATCTTGATCTCCAAACGAATCATCACCGTAGAGGGACCTACGCGAGAGCTAGTTGGGGCAAGTGACATACAGACAAACTAATTTTCATTAATTTTACTAGAGATTGAAGAACTCAAATAATTTAATCGCTAATGTCCATGCGTATTTGGTTGGAAACTTTGTTATCTTATATGGTGTGTGCCTCCACATGTTATGATATTTGCTAGATCAGCTAGCCTCTGGTATAAACTATTCTTAAAAAATATTACCTGAGGTAGGTAAGAGTAATACCCACTACTTTCTCATTTTAAACTATTCCACGCAATTTCTATAGACAATCATACAAATTTTGGTTGTTGAGCTTTTTTTTTTAATTTGATTTGTTTCAAAACTTATCAATGCCATCAACTGTGTAGTAAAAACTCGAAGTTGTTTTTTTTTTCTCTGTATGTGATCTTCTTTAACGATGTATGTAGTATCCCGATCCAATCAATGACAAAATAAGAAGATAATATAAATTTAAGGATCTCGCCATGTTAATATGCTATCAAACCAACAAACATATATAAACAAGTTGGTGTAGCTAGCACCGAACAATAAAAAGATACGGAAACAGAACCATTGTTACTGCGAACATCAAGGTTTTAACCACGGATAAAGGTTGATAAAAAAAAAAAACAAAAACCACGGATAAAGGTTGGTTTTTGTTTCGTGTTTAACATAGTGAATAAAACGAATTCCACCAACATCGTTACAGAAATAAACTAAAATTAGATTAGAAAAGAGAAGCGATATCTAAGAATTTAATTATACATGCAAAGTTTATCATAACTCAGAAGTTTTAGAGTGATGTAGGTCAAAAACTCTAAAGCTTCTGAGATAGATACTCACTTAAGAAAATATTATTCTAAAAACTTCATGTATTATTTATGAAATATTTATGGTGATATTTTTCTAATAATCATAGATTTGTGCATGTGGAATAGTTTCTGGTGAATATACACATGTCACGAGAAGAATTTCATAATGGAGTTGCTTGAAGAGTTTTTTTTTCTTTGCTAAAAAGAGTTGTTCATAATAATTGTAGTTAGTTGCATCGGATCGCAATCGTATCATTATATTATTAAATCATACTACAAGGGATACTAAAACAATAACAGATTATGAAAGTTTTAACAAAAAAAGGCATATGGCGCACACAGACAAAAAAAGGACTGTCTTTTTCTCAAATATTGAAGTACCTTTGCTTATTACAGGAACAAAATAATTTCTATTAGCTTTATAACTTTATCTAATATGTAAATGACACTAAAATGGCATACGTGTATAATGACATAATATTATAAATTAAACACGACAATTTCTGTATTACATGGGGGATCGCAACGAAATCAAATCTTCTTCCTGTTTTCTTTTATATGTTCGGTAAAATATCTTGATCACTCAACAGGATTGGTTTTATCATATATTTATCATTTAAATAATAAACACTTTCACTATATATATCAAATCCAAGGAAAAGAATTGTGTAGTCAATCATCCTTTCTTCTCCCATGGATACCTCAGGTACTTCCTCGTTATGCTTGACTTCATTGCATAACAAAACCTCTTTCTAATACATTTGATCATTGCAAACAAACCTACATTAATGTATATCAGTATCAATGCTCTTCTGCTATTGATTTGGCAATCTTTCTTCCCCAAAACATGCTTGGTTCTATTTTCTCAAAAGGAAAATAAACTAAAGTATGTTTGATTCCATAGTTTTACAATGACACGTGGCCCGTATAGCTTTGCAAAGAGAGGATTAACTCTTAAGCATTTTAGAAAGTTTTGTTAATAGTTTTTCTTTCTTCCTGCACCATGGCTTTCTCAGTGGGTCGAGGAAGATAAAGCTAAATTATTCCACTTAATTGTAAATCTATATTGCGTCCATACTAGCCCGTTTTCAAGTTTAAGATATTCTTTTTGTGGATTCGGATTTTTGTTTTGTTTTTTTTTTCTTTCTTTCTGAAACTATAGTTTTTAGTTCTTTTGAATTTTTATAATATCATATATTTATTTTTGAAACATATGTCACTTTTGAATGCTTTTGTTGTACTACTACTCTATACTGCCTATTTATAGCAAGAGCGCATATCCTGATTTTATTCGCCTTTTCTCCGATAGCGACACTTTCCCTTTCGACTGATATTGCTTTTATTATTCTGCATCTATCCCATCTTGAACGCTTTTGTTATCACTTATTAGATATGTAAGCTTACCACAAAAAAAATATAATACTAATGAAAAAAAAACATTAAAAATATAATGTGAGATCTGATTCGAAAGGAATCCGGTTATTGGAGAATACATACTCAATTCAGGATAATTTAATTAATTAGAACCCGGTAGGTGAGTAAAAAACAATCCACTAAAGTAAATAAAAAAACATGCTAAAGGAACATTAGGACAAAACAAACGTGAGTTAGGTGAAAGAGATCGAAAAAGGGACGATCAGACAGAAAATCTTGGAGGACAGAACAAGATATAGTAAAATAGTTTCCTTTTTTTTGTTTGGTCTCGCAAGATGCTCTGATGACAATTACGCTTTATAATACTCGAGAAGTTACATAATAATAATAATAAAAATAAAACATTATCATGATACTATTTTTTAAATCGATTTATGCGAATCCACATAATAACTGGATCAACGGCAACCCATCGTTTCTTCCCACCCGCGTATTATCCCTCGTCTTCTCAAAAAATTTTCCGATTAGTTTTCCCAGAAACGAAAAATCTGTTTTTTTTTTCTAGTGGAGACGATTCATCGTGGTGCTGAATTTTACTGGACATCTGGAAAAAATTTCAATTTTTTCAAAATTATTTTGAATCGCTTATTGTCTCTTTTTTTTCTTTTGTTTCCTTGTCGATTGAATCCGTTTGGTGTTCTGTTTCTTTCTTCTTCTTCTTCTTCTTCAATGGGAGCATTAGATGAAGGACGTTTGAATCTAGAGCTTGAGACTGGAATCAAAAACGCCTGCATTGATCTCGCTTTCGAGCACCAACCAGAGACTTTAGCCATCCAAGACGCTGTCAAGCTTCTCCTCCAAGGCCTTCACGAGGATGTCAACAGAGAAGGCATCAAAAAGACTCCTTTCCGCGTCGCCAAGGCCCTTCGTGAAGGCACCAGAGGTTTACTACATTCACATACACAACATTTGCTTCTTTTAAGTTATTGATGATAGTATTGAAGTTGTGTTTTAATGCTTCAGGTTATAAGCTAAAGGTGAAGGAGTATGTACAGAGTGCTCTGTTTCCAGAAGCAGGGCTAGAAGATGGCATTGGACAAGCGGGAGGAGTTGGAGGACTCGTCGTCGTTCGAGACCTCGACCACTACTCTTACTGTGAGTCTTGCTTGCTTCCTTTTCACGTCAGGTGCCACGTGGGTTACGTCCCATCTGAGCAGCGTGTTTTGGGACTTAGCAAGTTCTCCAGAGTCGCTGACGTTTTCGCCAAGCGGCTCCAGGAGCCCCAGGGTTTGGCTGATGATATATGCTCTGCTCTCCACCACTGGGTCAAACCCTCTGGCGTCGCTGTTGTTCTGCAGTGCTCTCACATTCACTTCCCATGCTTGGACGTAAAGTCTCCAAGCGATAATGGGTTTGTGAAGCTCATGGTTTCCTCCGGGTCAGGAGTTTTCGACGACGAAGGGTCGAGTCTTTGGGGTGAGTTCTTGAGTTTCTTGAAGCTCAAAGGCGTAAAGACGGAAGCTTTGTGTGGCTCTGTGAAGAAAGAGTGGTGTCCTAGCGTTAAAACCTCGTCTGAAGAAGAAGATCCTGAGATGGTTTCCGCGGTTGTTTCGATTCTCAAGTCGTTAGGAGAAGATCCGTCGAGGGAAGGGCTCATTGCTACACCCTCTAGGTTCCTCAAGTGGATGATGAACTTCCAAAACGTTAACCTCGAGATGAAGCTTAACGGCGTTAACGGCGTTAACGGCGTCAAAGCCAACGGCGAGGTCAAGCTGCACTGTGAACTGAACTTACCGTTTTGGTCAATGTGTGAGCATCATTTGCTTCCTTTCTACGGAGTTGTTCACATTGGCTACTATTGTGGTGAAGGATACAGCCACAAGTCATTGATGAAGTCTATTGTACACTTCTATGGGTTCAAGCTTCAAGTGCAAGAGAGGATGACGCGTCAGATAGCTGAGACGCTATCGCCTCTCGTTGGTGGGGATGTGATTGTTGTAGCGGAAGCAGGGCATACTTGTATGATCTCTAGAGGGATTGAGAAGTTCGGAAGCAGCACTGCTACTATTGCTGTTTTGGGTCAGTTTTCAAATGATGGTTCTGCAAGAGCCGAGTTTCTAGACAAGATCCATGCAACGGCTGCCTTGAAGGCAGATGCAAGCTCCCCATTTTGAGTGGGTTTTTTTGTTTGTTTGGTATCAATAATCACTTCGAAGTTTCGAAACTAAGGAAGCGATTTGATTTCTTGGTTATTGATTCTTCTTCTATCAATCATGTTAAGATGTGTCATTCTCTTTATAATAAATAGAAAGAGATCTTGTGAACCATTATACATTCTACTATTGGGATTTGTTTCCAGGAAATAGATGATTTGGAATGTTATCAAGTCATTGAACATTTTAAAACTAATCTTAATAAGGAAAAATATCGAAAATTGAGGTTATGGATCTATGTATAATAGTTTTTTAAAGTTTGGGGTCAAGACAAGTATAGGTAAAACCAACCATGTTTAGATTAAACAAGCAAAACCGAAAGAAAAAAAACTAAAGTGCATATATAGGAGCACTTGGTACGACTCTCTTGGGTTGTAACAAGCGCTGATTAATAATTGAGCAACACAAGATTATTAAATGAATAGCACACGCCAATGCTCCAACAACATTGACTACCTGTCCCATACACAAACCCAAAAAGGAAAAAACGTTACAAACACCAAAATCTCTTAAAGAAAATCAATTAAAAAAAGATTTTTCCAAAGAAAATGAAGGCACTTACAAGAACGTAGACGTCAATCTTGTAAATCACAGAATAAGCAATCCAAATTCCAGCGTTGATAAAGTTAACAAATGAGAACCAAAATGGCAGATACCTACAGCGAAATTGTTCCCCGTCAACCTTTGTTTGCTATCGTTTCACACATTAAACAAAACAAAAAAAGAAGTTAATGAAAACTCATAACTATCAATTAGGAAGAAAGGAGAGCTCATACCAGGGCTAGTAAAACATGCATAATAATGGTGTAAACGGTGCAAAAAACTCCGATTAGTTTACGTCTTGCCGATACGTTTTCAAGGATCAAAAGAGTATTCGCATAGAAAAAAAAGGAGCGAACTAATCTCAACTATAAGACATGCCCCAGTGGCCTGCATCTGAAGATAACCAACAACATAAACATTAGGGATCAAAATCAATAATACAATAATGATTAAGAGATTTAAGCATTAATGATGGAACTTACACGTTCTAAATCTAGATCTTTGTAACAGTAGATAAAAAATACAACCAAGTAGATCACTTCGATTACAAGCCCAACGCCATTACTGGTGGTGACGAGAATGCTATCCTTTTGAACAAGTGGGAGACCATACAAAATCCACAAGCTACATTTCATCACCATCGCTACATGACGATGTTGTTGAAAATCCACATCCACTGATTCATTCTTGTAAATTTGTATAAACTTTGGCCTGTATATGCAGATGTTTGTGAATATAATTATAATAATCCTTTTATGAATCCGTGAAAGAAACAATGGTCCTGGATCAAGCCAGATAAATAGTATCAGTAAACAGCTAAACTAAGCTAAGTAAATTTGCTTACTACATCCGTCATTGGATTAACATCGATTAAAGTTCCTCCAAAACATAAATAATATATAGCTTCATTCAACTACTGCTACAAGCCTACAACTACAGTACTGTCTCCTTCCGGTATAAGTAAATATTAAATATACGAAATTACACATAAGATAAGAGAATCATATTCATTGTATAAATAGAGAAGCAGAACGTACCAACGATTCCGATGATTGTACGAATTTCTTTCGCATTCATTGTGAAACTCGTTGAAAGATTAGATGGGTGAAGCAAAACGATGAGAGTAGTTATATGACAGAGAAAGAAACAAATTCGGTAATTAAATAACAAAAAATTAAAACCTAAGTCCCATAGCAATAGGAAATCGTATATATTTGGTAATATCTGATCACTTTAATTAAATATAAAAACCAAAATAAATAATCCTGAATTTAATTTCTTAATAGTAATTATTTTTCCTTTTTTCTTTAATTCAAGAAGTTTTCAGGCAAATCTCATAATCTTTTTAGACCAATAACAAGCTCCTGTTATTAAATCCACCTGCAGCTGCTCAGCCTCAAGCCTGGAACCTGTTCCCTTAGGGCAGATGACTTTACCAATAGAGTTATCAGCTTTGAGTTAAAAAAAATTTCTATAAGAATGTAAATCCCAACCTAAAAATTCAAGTTTTATAAGATATAAATGAAAAATGAAAAGCTCATAACAATAATGAAAAAGGTGTTTCCACCTCTTTGCCGGAAACCCAAATATTGTAAATAGTTTCTCCCAGCGCAAATCGAATCCGGATCGCAGAAATTACAGCCGCAACCCCTTTACCACTAGAACTGATTCGTTCTGGTAAATGGCATTGGAATGTAAATATGATAAAATAATGAAATATAAATTATAAAGCTTTATCCCAATCATGTCTAGGTATCCAGAGCGTGAAAGTATATCCCATTCGATGAAGCAATCTATTAACAATAAAGATGAAGTTTTAATTACTTGGATTCCAAGATTAATAATTTTGACCAAGGGAAAATTATGTGTACAAGATATGTATTAGTGGGTAAATTACAAAGTGTTGTTCATATTGGATATAGTTGCGCCGAAGGATCCAACCCCAAGTCACTCATGAAGTCTATTGTACACTTTTACAAGTTCAAGCTTCAAGAGGATGACTCATCAGATAGCTGAGACACTATCACCTCTTTGTTGGTGGGGATGTGATCGTAGTAGCCGAAGCAGGGCATACTTTTATGATCTCTAGAGGATTGAGAAGTTTGGAAACAGTACTGTTACTATTGCAGTTTTGGGTCTGTTTTCGAATGATAGTTCTGCAAGAGTAATGTTTCTAGACAAGATCCACACTACAGCTGAAAGAAGATGCAAGCTCTCCATTTTGAGTGGGTTTTCTTGTTTGTTTGTTGTCTTTTGTTTTGTTTGGTATCATAATCACTTTGAAGTCTCAATACAAAGGAAGCAATTCAATTTATTGGTTATTCATTCTTCTTCTATCTATCATGTTAGATGTGTTATTCTCTTTATATCTTGTGAGCCATTCTACGTACTACTATTTGAATTTGTTTTAGAAAATCGATAGATTTGGAATGTTATCAAGTTATTGAACATTTTTAAAATAATCATGTCGAAAATTTGGGGCTATGAATCTATGTATAATAGTTCTTTAAAGTTAAGGTCAAACCGGATGCTTCATCCAGATATGCCTAAAACCAACCATGTTTAGATTAAACAAGCGAAACTGAAAAGAAACTTCATACAACAAGGGAACTTGGTACGACTCTCTTGGTTAATAACAAGCATGGAACAGTTGAGCAACACAAGATTATTAATTGATTATCACACGCTTATGCTCCAAAAAAATTGGAGAGGGAGATGTTTAATGTCGATTTAAGGACTCATCAACTAGAAAGGTGAAGTTTCATCAAAATATCGTTGCATAGAAATAAATAAGATTTTGAAATCTAAAACCATTCCAAAGCTGTCATATTGTTTATGGGTATTTTCTATGAGAACATTCATATATTTATGTATGTATATTTGTTTGGAAACAAATGAAAAAATAATCCAAAAGGTTTACATAGGCGAATTTAAGTTCTGTAACATAGTAATTAAGCTTGTAATCATGTTATCACTATACAATCATCTCATTTTATCAAATGTAACTCAATAGAATATAATATGTAAATGCAAGCCATAATGATAGCACCTACGCAATAATTTAATCAAAACCTAAACGAATACGACAAATACTATTTGAATGGTAATGTGGGATATATATATGTTTCTGAACTTATTTCTAAAAGAAATGACTACATATGTGTAATAACAAGTAAAAAAATAATCCAAACATTTTTAGTGCATTTATGTGGTTTTCAAGTCTTGAGGAAACTAGACACGGTACAATCCAATTCAGTCCTATCATCGAAAATCTTCTTGGGAAAATCATTGTAGACATTATCATACACGACTGCGTGGCCTTCTCGATCATGTCCGTAGATGAAAATCGAAGTAGGATGATCCACCACAGACTGCCCTTGACAAAGTTCTTTGATTCTCATAGTCGTTCTCCACTTCAATGTATTCTTGAGCATCTTCAATGATTTCTTCACACTGAAATCCTTAGCACTTAGAAATTTCATTAAAATTACTTGACTTTTTTCTTCTTCAAGCAAGAAGATCTTCCACATCTCTTTTTCCAGTTCACCATTAGAATTTAAATTCCCCCGCACCAAAGGCATCAATTCTATAAGAGACTTCTTCTTTGAGACAGTTAGTTTTTCTATAACTTTCGGCTGCTGTGAGGCTGAGACTGTGTTGTCCGAACCTGTAACCCTCTGATGCTTCTGAAACCCTTCCATCTGAGATTGAGATTGTCTCGTATGAGGCAAGTCTATAGCACCCGTCAGGTTTTTTATCATCATAAAAGAGAGAGAGAACTAGGCTCACTGTCTCTGGTACATTATTCTCGTCCTTGATTGTGGGAAGTAGAAATCTCAACAATCCAGTAACATGCGGGGAAAGCTTGTTGATTGTTGAGCCATCCAAAATCGATTCATAAGCACTAATAGCAGCCTCCCGGTGTCGCCAGCTCCCAATCTCCAATATGTTCTCACGAATAAATGGAATTGCAATATGTACTATTTCATCTCCACTCATTCTGCTAACGAGGCAAATGTATTTCCTTGCAGCCATAGATATGCGCATCTTTACCCTCTTCAGACTTCCCCAGTTTTTCTAGCAACATAGGAACTAAGTGTGGAAGAGCCTTCTTAATGAATTGGGGAAAGGATGAGTCACCACTATCAGGACTTTCATGCTGACAGTGTATCTCAAAATCACAGATGGAACTCTAGAACTCAAAATCATGTTCTGTCTCTTTTTTTTTGAGTAATATGTAAAATTTAGTTTTAGCAAAACAGATCCTGGCAGACGAAACTGCATTTATTGTACCACTAAACAACGTTTGATCGTTTTAATTAAAAGTTATGTTTCAAAAAAAAAACAAAGCGAAAAGATCGACCTTTTTCCTCTTTCATAAATAACACAGTCTCTTTTTTTTGAGTAATATGCAGTTTCATGCTGACAGTGTATTTCAAAATCATGTTCTATTTCTAGTAGCTAAGGCTATAGAAAATACTTTATCTGAAAAAGAAAAAAAAAACTTTTTCTGAATAAATTTTACATATTACTCAACAAAAAAAAAAGATACCATGTTATTTATGAGAGAGGGAAAAAGGTCGATCCTTTTCCAAAAAACGAACATTTTTCAAAAAATTGCATATTTCATCTGCAACAAAATAAATTACATGTATACATTTTATTCGGCCTTAAAGACCTGAACTAAAACGATCCAATAAAGATTTGGTTTAGAGTGGATACAAATCATATCATTTTTACCCCCATTAAATCTCATAATGAAAGATTTGTGGGTTTTAACCTAGACCTAAAAAGGTAAAAAATGGATCAAAATTTTAATCATTTTTGCCTAATATCTAATTCAGGTATATGACTTTGGATGTAAATGCTGGTATAAGGTAAAATCGACCCGGATCACCTTAAACTATATTCAAAATTTATAAAATAGACCAAAAATTTATCAAGTAACCAAGCCAAAATATATGAAAATGATCCAAAAAATATTCAAAACACTAAAATTTACAAAGAAACTAACCTAGAAACATAAAAATTCAAAAAAATTACCCAAAAGATCCAAAATATTTCAAAGAAATCGACATGAAAACATGAAAAATACCTAAAAATAATTCATAAGACCCAAAAATCAAACCAAAATCGTTTATATTTGAATATTGTGGTTTTTTACATGTATAGAAATTATCTATCTAAACCGACCCGATCCGAAATCAACATGAAATTTTCTAAGTATATCCAGTTAGATTCAAATGTATAAGGTCAAAGGACCTGAACCGAAAAAAAATCCAACCCAAACTTAAAACAAACCAACGTAAACAATTTTTTTTCTTTTTTATCTTCTCCAATGGAATGTGCTTAGAATTCCGAGAGCCAGTCCTAAAAAAATTAGGAGTGCTATTGTTCATTTTATTTTAACAGAGATATAGTTTGAAATTATTTATTATTTTCAAAGAAAATTTTAGATTATTGATTGGAGAATTCTAATATTACTACAATCATTTTTATAAATACATTAAGTTTATTATGAAAAATTAAACTAACCCTTCTAAATTATTTAAAAATCATTTATAACATAATTATAAAAGTTTATAAATTCAACCACTCCCTAAATAATAAACCATAAACTCAAATATTATAATATTATTGGTTAAACATAATATTAAAAATAATACTTTATGGTATTTCAAATAATTCCTCATGGTTAACTTTAATGGCATTATGAAAAAAAACATTTTGTTATTATTATTATTTTATTCATCATAATAGCAAAAATCTATTAAATTTCTATATACTAATATTTTTTTTGTCGACTATATACTAATAATTTAACTTTGGATCTTTTGTTTTACATTTACATTTATATTTTATATATAACTATATGAATATATATATATATATATATATATATATATGTATGTAAATAAACGATTTTAGAAAAATTGAAGGCTCCACAAACGAGGATAACCCACAAGTTGGACCGTTTGCACGATTTTATCCAACTTTTTCAACTAGAGTCTTTGCATCACTCTTCTTTATGTAGCTTTAAGCCATTTGCATCTTCTCCTCCTTTGTCACTCTTCCTGCAATACTCTGTTTCTACTTCAGAACACTGTACTCTGACCTTATCAGTTTTCCCCCCCTCTATACTCACTGTGTCCTCAAGGAATAAACGAGAAAACTGATATTTGAAACCATTCCCATCTGCTATAACTTGGTGATTACAAACAACCAAGAGTTTACTAGAATTTATGACTGCTTCCATGATCCAGCTGACAGGTTTCTTCTGCAGTGTTATCACTGCCTCCATACTTATCATTGCTGGAATACTCAAACCATTGAGTAAGCTCCTCTTATCACACTTTACCAGTACTTGAGACCTCAAAGTCTAAGACATGACTTCTTGTTAATTACTCCAGTGCGTGCGACCTCTGTGATTTCATCATGACTATAACACCCACATGATGTTCCTGTAACCCAACTGCTTGACCAAGAGTTCCACCAGGATCAAAGGATCGTTTTGCCTCCAGTATTAACTCCAAACATCAGACAATTCATACTTCCACTTGATTCCATGCAATCCTTTGACCTTTAGATTTTGATCAGCGGATAGCTTCATCTGTTTCTTCCACCCATATAAAGATTTTCTAACTACTTCTCTAATCTACCACTAGAACGGAACAACATATGGAAGAGCTACAGTATCAGAAGCTTCTATACTAAGAGCCTGGTTCCAGACTTGCAGAGTCTCATCCAACAAAGTACTAGAAACTTTTTTTGGCTTCTTTGATAATCTCACACTAGACTGACCAAGTAGCCACTCTTGTTCTTCACTTACATCAAACTCATGCAACTCCTCCCTTTTGGGTACATTCAGTATCTGATCCAAATACTTCAAGTCTGAGTGAGGCCGCTTTTTCGCTGATGCCTCACCGTTTGAAATAGCTGAACAGTGGCTTTTGTGTTTTTGAGGATCAATGAAACCGTTTACTCTATGCTCATTGACCTCTGGATTACACACTGTTTCTTGCAACTCAGTAACAGGCTTCGGAGGAGTTTGATATGCTCCCAAGTTTCTTCCGTTCTCTACGGATGACACTGGTGAAGCAACTGGCTTATGTATCTTGTTTAGCCTAGATCCATTCTCTGACATAACAATTAAACAACCAGCTAAGAGACAAACAATAGTAGAATAATTAATCAACATTATTCACATTAAGAATGACTCACCATATAAGAATCCGTTCCTCTCATGATCCTTCCGTTTGCCAATATTCCTATTATCTACATATTTGAGTTTACTTTTGTTGATCGCCTCTGTGTTCTCTTCTTTGTTCTCTTGACTTGTGTACTTTGGTTCACTTTTCTTTCTCTCTTCGCTATCCAATGACTTATCACCCTTAGTCACACTTTGCTTGAGGTGATTCAGCTCTTGTAGCTCTTTTTTCCCCACTGGTTGAACCATAATCTCAGTTCCTTTCGGATCTCTCCAAGAGGATACTCGACCAACCGCACTTTCAGACCTTTTTCCCATGGGAAAATTCTCTGTAACTCCACAGGGAAAACTACTCTTCCCCACACTTTGACTCTCTCTAGCTTCTTCTTCTTCATTGCTAATCCTTCTTGCCAGGTCCTGTACAAACTTAGACTCCTCATTACCATTATTTTTGTCCTGAGAAGTCGTGCTCTTTTCTTTGTCTTTCTTATCTCTATGTTTCTCTTTTCTCTCCTTCCCTTCCTTATATCTATCTTTGCTTGTTTCTTTATCCTTCTTCTCCTTTTTGTGCTTCTTCTCCTTCTTTTGCTTTTCCTGCAGATTCAATCTACGACCTTAGAAACATCACTATCACCATTTCAAAGGAGAGCAGTAGATTCTATGAGTTTAACCTTTACTAAAGAGTCAGCCTCCTCGGTTCTAATCTTCTTCTTCTCATATCCTGGTGGTGGAAACGGGAAGCAACGAGACATTGGCACTTTTATCCCCTCTCTCAAGTTCCCTTAAAGTGGTATACTTTAAACCACTTCAGTTACTTTCTAGATCTTTTATCCCAGTGGCACCTAACCAGATCAGAGACTATGATCCAGCCCACCATATCCAACAAAATCTCACTTTAAAAGCTCCCAAACTTTCTTTACCATCACCCAATAGCCCATCAGATTAAGATATGAGCATCTCAAAGCACCTTATAGCCAGCCGACAACCTCTTTCCGACAGAATGTGAACAAAATTCCCGACAGATTTCACTTTATTCCGTTACAATCCAACAATCCCCGACAAGTCTTTAACCTCCGAGGGACGATCCTAGTAGTAATAAAACCAAATCAAAGTCCAATTCGAGGATCCGATCCAATCAAACCCTAAAAAATTTAAAAACCAATCGGAACACAAAATCACAAACCCCGAGGATTGCTTAGTGCAATTGGCGCAAGAGGAAGTAAGAAAAACAAAATCTTTGAGGAAATTCAGATAGAAACAAATCGTAAATTAGCTCTCTCGAGCATCGTTCGGATCAAAATTTTGCTAAAAACAACGAAAATTCACTGTCAGCTCGTGGGAAAATAGAAAACTAACGGTGCTCTTGGAAACAGTTTTGTTTTTGAAAATTGAAAATCATAAAAAAAAAACAAGATATGAAGGGAGATTGGAAGATCTTGGAGGAGAGAGAGAGAATGGTGAAATACAACGAAGAAAGTGAGAGACATCTCTCTCTATAAATCTCCATGTGTTGGTGATGAGTATGTATACTATCTATATATATATATATATACCTTCTCTTTCTTTCTGTGTATAGTGTTTGTGTCTCTCTTTTTTCTTTTTTGAATGTCGGGTTTGTTCTTCAACAAGACGAAAGAATCTCTCTCTCTCTAGAGAACCCCGACCAAAGAAAACAGAAACTTTGGTCTGAAGATGGCACACTGGTATTTATAATGAGAGGAAAACAAGAAAGGCTTTTTAGCCGTTTATTTGGGCCAAGCCCATTATCAATTACCATAGGTCCTTCGCCTAAGTGCAATTTTGATTTTGAGTGCAATTCAAGTCTTCAAATTTGATTCTCCTTATATAAAGATGCTACTGTTGACTTTTCTAATACATCGTTACACCCCCTATATAAAATCTAATCAAGTAATCAAACCATGGTAGAATGCTATAGCTACTTTGCCATGCTACAAATATTACACACTGATGTGTCCGCAGCCTGTGTGTCCGTCCTCGCAAAGATAGTCAAACTTTTCATAGTTCAAATCGAATATCACGCGTCAGACACACTGATGTGTCCGTGCTCGCAACAATATATATATCGAATAAATAGAATAATAATATCTGTAGCCTGTAGGAAGAGTGAAAGCAACCAAAAGAGAAAAAAAACATGTTGAGATAAGAGACATCAACTTTAGTGTCCCACAACAAACGAGGGAAATAATAAACTCTACCTAGCTTAAATCATCATGAGACTCTCTACGTAACCCACAAAATAGTTTGTTTCATGAAACCAATCTTTCTTTACATCAACTTCAAACTTCATCTTCTTAAAACTGTGTCCCTTGAAATCGTGGTGGATAATAGTAGCCTCACTTTCGGAATAGACAGGTGCAAAAATAGTATCATCCATATGATTAATAACACATTTCGTACGTAAATTAAGCCGGGGAAGATTATTGAAAGACTTCGCTTTGTACTCCTGTTTTCCTTCTTCGAAAACGAACAAATCAATTGACGGCACTAAGTGAGAACGTTGAATGGCTATGGCTACTTTGCCATGGTAGTTTATCAAAGTTTTATAACTGTTGAAATGTGAAAACGAAGCTTTCATTTCCTCAGAGGCTCTAGCAAAGATATTCAACTTCTCAGAGCTCAAATCGAATTTCATCAGACACATCAATCCTGCGTCTGTGCTCGCAATGTAGTACACAAACCCATCAATACACAGACAGCTAGACCAATCTGTGTGAGGAATGCCACAATCGATAAATCTCCATTTTTTAGGTTTAGCTCCTAATGTGAATACATGATAGCGATTAAACTGCAGCGTTGCGTGTCCTCCAAGATTATGGTGGGTGATACACAATACTTTGTACTGATTATTGACAGGATCATATCCGAAAAAGCGTCTGCCTATACTTCCTCCACTAGCGGCAAGCTTTGGTAAAGATACGGTCTTTCCGGTGCAAGGGTTGCATATGATATCACCAATGTTTATCAGACCATTAACGTAATATATAGGATGCCCGGCTTGACGGAGAGGAAAAGTTATTTTGGATAGAAAAGTGGTTGATATTGATGTTGATGACAACGATAGAGAAGATGAAGAGAAGAAGTTGAAGGTTAGGCGTCCCTTTTGGTAGTCGAATTCCTTTAAAACGAGCAGGAAACGCAAAGGCCAAGTCAAAGATCTTAATCTGATGAAACTCTTGCTGCTGATGATTTCTTGCCATGATTTAGATACGAGCATAAACCTAACTAGGGATTTTGAAGGCAACCGGCTAAGAATCTCAATCTGCAGATCCAAAGGAACAACAACATTGGTTCTCATCTTATTGCAAAGAGGGAGACTTCCTTGGATCATGGTCGTAAACCCTAGTTCTCTCCTCTCTCTACATCTTTCTTCCCATTTGATATTATTGTTTTAATAGAGACACAGTAAGGCGGCAGTAATATGGTTAATGGGCTTCCCACTTTCAAATTAAAAATCAAATCTGAAATAATAATAGAAATTGGACCGAACCGAACCAATGCATAGCCTCACAATCTTAAACCTTGCAACTCTTATAATTGGCAAAAAATACAAAAAGACACAAAAACAAGAAAAATGTTGTGTTGAAGAAAAAAGAAGACACTTGCCTGACAAATATCAAAGACGCAGAAGATGTTCTCTTTCTATTTCTTTTTCACAAGCATTGAGCATCCGCTTTGCGCAATGTACATGTATCCTCCAATTGTGAATTGACCAACCAAGTGAGCGTTTGTGTGGTCAAATAACCCAAAAAAAAACTAAGTCCTTAATACCTCTCTACATCACCAAATCATCAGCAGAGTAGTAGTCGGCAATAAGACGGTACATGTAAGATGGGTTGTGTCCTCCCCTGTAACCCAAAACAGAACAACCATCATCAGCTTCACAACCAAAACGAAGTAATGCCATCAAAACGTACTAATCTAGAAGAAGGAAAAGAAATATAAATATGAGACTTACGTATCGGTTATGAATAGACTAACAAGGCTTGGTGGGACGTAATCGAATGTTGGGTTGACAACTTGAAGAAGGGGAGACCCGGAACCCGTTCCAAAATCCAGACAATCAGAGAATTCACCAAAATCCAACAGTTCAGAAGGAGATCTCAGCTCGTTTAGTAATACCTCCGGATTGTGAGGATAGAGTGGACATAGCTGTATATTATATATAAAAGCCTTAGGTCGAGTTTTCAGGTTTATGAGAGCAATCACTGGTTTGAACAACTTGAAACCAACCTTGTGACTACCGGCTAGAACCACAAATGGGACTGCGTGCTTTTTTGCTGCCAGGGCAGCCATGTTGACTCCAACAGGTCCTATAACTCCACCATTGGCCATCACTGCATGAGCTCCAATTATAACCTGTGCATTACCACATCAATTTTTAGAAGCCAGGGACATGAAAATTTAGATCTGGGCAGGACAAAAAATGTACCATATTCACTCGAGATATCATAGCAAACACTGCAGAGTCAGTGATCACAGTGGTCTGCAGACCTCTAGCTACCAATTCTTTTGCTAAGAGATGGCCCTGATACCTACCAATATAATAGAGTAGAATTGGAAGCCGATAAAACTGAGTTAAATGGACACTGACGATGGTAATGATGAAACGTAGGAAAAAGGAGACACTAAACCTTGGAGCACCTTCGGCGACAAATACACGAAATGATCTCTTTTTCTCCTTTGCAGCACACAGAAACTCAAGTACTGTTCTTGAGCTACCCAGGGTTAGAATCACCTCACTGATTAAAATAAAATGTATCATCAAGGAAAAATCACTGACAAACGAGCATATTGGTTCCCCATCTACTGCATGCCACATAAAATTAATGGTACATAGAAGAAAAGTACTTTTGATGTATATGCTCTATAGCTTGCTCGGCGATCTGCTCATGACAACCGGCAATCTCGAGGATAAGCTGATTGACTCCTTCTATAACATCATGCTTCAGCTTCCGAGTTATTGAACTTTTATCCGCAGCTAAAAGTACATTCACCACATTAATATCAACAAGTAATGAAAATATTCTAGCTACCAAACACAACATTAGCCTATATGATTCATCAAAATAATTTCAAACAAAGCGAGATGAACCACCTAAAACCAGACTGTAAAAACAGAAAATGAATATTTTGTTTACCTCTGTAACTCAGCAACACAAATTCACAGAGAAATCCAGCAATAGAACTACCAGAATCACAATGCTTTCTACAGTTCCTAAACTTTCCCAAGCCTAAAACTACCCATTTACACTCAAATTAAAGTCCCCGTCTTAGACAGTTCCAAAAGAAAACCATAAGCATCGAGGCTATAGCTAAACCAGGCAGCAAAAAGTTCTACTGATAAAAAAAAAATAACACTTGCAAAGAAGAGACACAGCCATGGAGAAAGGTACACTTACTTTTGCTTTCGGAATCAGCACCGGACGACGAAGTGTAAGGAACAGCCGCAGACTCAGGAGTCCCCTCGAGAAGCGTTTGCAAAGACGGAGGGCGTAACGTACTCCTAGCTGCAGCTGCAGCAACCGCCGCAGACATAGCAGAATACCCAACTCCTTTGCAATTATCATCTTCACCATCGTCATCACTACCATCAAGCAAGTCCAAACCAGCCATAGCTGCCGTAGCTAAAGAGAGATCCTCCTCCCTTATGATATGCAACACCCGTCTCACTACATTCCCCACCGCAAGCTCTACAGAAATCATCATATCCAACAAAAAAATCATTCCTTTGATTCATGAAGAGAAATTACACAAGTTGGAATCACAACATACCAACAGGATTTGCAGCGACCAGTTGTTCACCGACGGCTTTCACAGCATCGATAAGAGCTAAAGCTTGGTTTGAGTGAGGCACTCGCTGTTGAGATATCACTGACCTGAGTAGCTCTACGGTGCATTTGGCTGTAGCCTGTGAGCCTTCGATCTTACTGTATAAACAAACGTATGATCAAATCAGAAACTCTCTTAACAAAGGGTTTTACGAATTATAGAAATGTATACCGTTTTCTGAGCTTGTTAACAAACTCCAACACCGTTGATTGTACGTCTGGCATCTTCCTTATCCAAATTCACTGAGAAAATTTGAAACCAGAGGCGTTAGATTCCATAAACCCAAATCACGCGCGATTCGCGGCAGGAGAGAGATTAAATGTCTCCAAGGGGAAGGAGAGGGAGATGAGAGATAAGGATGTATGCTTACCGGCGAATACGCGACGGTGGCGAATGATAAGGAGCTGAAGTAGACAGAATATTCCGGCGAGAGAGAAACGGAATTGAAAAAGATGACCAGTTTGTTTACATTCGTTCACTCTAGTGAGAAATGGGAGTTTGATAGGTCTTAAGCTTTGGGCCTTTGGGCTTTAAAGATGAAAGCCCAACGAAAGCCTCGCTAAATGACCATTTTCAAAAAGAGCTGATTGTTTGATTTTACACCAAAAGAAACTAACTGTTTGATTTTTTTTTAAACGTTTGGTTGATCATGTTATTACAACCATAACTATATATTACATAGACGATTTTATAGCAGACAATTCTATCATTTTGTAAAAATACATTTCTTAGCCGTTTTATAAAATTAATCTCTGATGATATGCCATATATCATGTTGAAAAAATCACTTATAACCATTTTTCTATAATTTGCAGAATTTACATTTTTTAGAGTTTGAATTCTAAATCTTCGGATGTAAAAGCATCAATAAACCTTTAGTTAAGCCGCGGGACTAAGGCTTCCACAATTGTTTGATTTTTTTGAATGAGTTGATTATTTTTTATAATTCAGCTTTTATTTTCATGGTTGGTTCGGATTTTATTATGGTTTTTCAAATATGAAACCTATAGCAACTAAACCGACAAAATTTAACACTCCTTATTTCTTTATAAGGATACCATTCTTATTCGGCCGTAGAAACAACTGCAAACTAAGTAAAAAGCTATACAAGAAATAATTGCCTGAGAGATTCAGCAGAAACTTCTTATATACACACTACACCAAAGGATCACGAAGCTTTGGCCAAGCTGGTTCATATGCTCCTGTTCTCTTGCTCTTCTGCATTACCATTCTCCTTGAGCTTATATGTTCCCTCTACATACAACTCCGTGTCCCAAAGAAACGTCCCAAACGCCACAGCCTCCAAAACCAACCGCTTCAAACTCGAATACGACGTCACAATCGTCTCATCACTCTCCTCCGCGCCAAAAAGAGCCAAACTCTGCTTCTCTATCAGATTCCTCGCTTCCTCCGTCCTAGGCCTCGCGCACCTCCGCAGCGTCTCGGCGTCAAACCCCGTGATGTAATGCCTCAGCTGCTCCTTGGCCGAGATCGGCGAAGTGCCCGTCGTGAACGAGGAGCCAAACACGGGACCTTTCAGGTACCCACTTCCGTGGAGATCCGACAAGGAACACTCGAGCTGGTGCCTTAGGGAAGCGGATTTCAAGAAGTAACCGTACAAGATGGAGGCGTCGTATACGTTTCTAAGATGAAGCTTCTGTATCTGCGTCGTCGCCCAGTTGTCAGTCACGCATGCGTTGACGCGTAGCCCGATGACTGCGCAGACATGTTCTTTGATGAGCTCGAGGGCGTCGCAGGTGTGGATTGATTCTAGCTCCCAGTCTTTGGTGGGCCAGATCTCAAGTCTTCCGTTGTAGATGCATCTAGAGAGCTTAGGAGCGAGAGGGACTCGTATCTCGGAGTATTTGTAGAATATTAGCATGTACATTATGTCTTGGACTGCTGTTTTGCAGTAACGTTCCTTGAGATTAGCTATCCTTCTGCCAACCACACAAAAAAAAATCAGGAAATTAGGGTTTAGTAAAAACAGAGTATAAGATGGTCTAACATGCAACAAAGAGCTGTAGAAACAACACAATAATTGGAGACAAAGCTGATAACACATGCAGGAATCTAAATAGATGAGCGAAACAGTGTTAACATGAATAATCACAAGAAAAGTAACAAAACTTGCTTCGCAAGGCAGGGTATGAAAAAGCACCAAACCATCATATAGCTGTATGCGTCTCTTGTTTCAGTTATTCATATCATTAGTATGATTCTAAGATCACTACAAACAGAATTAAACTAATCAAACACAAAAGATTCAGATAACTCATATTCAGAATGTACAAACAAGCTTGCGTGCTGAATACGAAAACAGTAAGTATATAATAGATTTTGTGAACTTTAGGAGACTAAGAATAAGTAAAAGTTGACGGACCTGTGGAGAGTAGCTTCATCAGAACCAGAGCTTAGAGCCATACGAGCCAAAGCTGCTTCACGCTCCTCTGCCAGCTGCTTGAGCTCATCAGCAGCCGCGTAGTGAAACAACTGCCTCTTGTTAAGCAACACGCTTCTCAGAAACCTCCCCTGAGACGATCGCAGCTCAAGCGGCGCGTTGAGGCTGCTTCCAGGCTCGCACCGGCTCTGCCCCGCCGTCGCAACGACCACCATCGACCTATACTGTACCTTCCGCATCGCCGGGAGGGAAAATACTCCTCCGCCTCCGTCGCCGCTCTGTCTCCTCAAACGCGAGGGGAGAAACGAGAGCGCCGCTTGATTTGAGAGACAAGTATCCATCGAAAGCGATTGAGCAAAAAACGAAAAACCTAGAATGAGTTGTAAAGGATCAGTGGTGGAGAGAGTTACGGAGAAGACTTGATTTTTTTCAGCGGATTAGTGGGAGAAAGTGGCGTATTTTTGGATAAGGCTTGAGAGAGTATCTTTTTAAAATATTCTTCTCTATTTGCAATTTTTCAAAATAAACTGATTCTTTTTGTTTCTGTGGGCTCCTTGGAGTCGGTCACGACTCACGGTGCTTGGTTCCTATTCTCTTATCTCCAACTTGACAGGTGGCTACATCTCATTGGCTGTTAGGTAATTACTCAATTTGTTTTTAAAATCTTATTCTCGAGTTTATCCTCTTTTGACTGCATGCATCTCTCTGATTGACCCACTTGTTTGATAGTATAGTGTGTAAATAGCATGGAGAAACTTCGAGATTCCTAGTCATATTCATGATAGTTAGGTGGTTAATATTTTTATATGTAAGCCCATAGATTATAGTGTTATAGTGGTCTTCTGGTGTGGATTGGCACCTAATCTCAATTATTGACAATGATATAAAACAGATTTAAGATGGCCCGTCGGTTTTTTTGTCTTTGAATATTATGTGGTTGGACCTCTTCGTGTTGTCTAAAGCCATGTTTATAAAAAACACATCCAATTTCTAAACCACAAACATCAGGATAGTTATTAGTATTTGATTTTTTTTTTTGCTTGGTACATTAGTACTAGTTAAGTTTACATCATCACCTCAATTTCACTTGAAACACGGCTTTGAGTACAATAAAAAGCAAAATTTGTATTCTATTGACTTGTAGACTGGAACTGATACAACTCGTTATAATAAAGTTATTCTAGTTTTGATTTACCGTCTGGACCGTAACATTTGCATATGTAACATGTTTCGTGTTATATCCGTTTTTTCTTCAAGACAAGACATTGAATTCCGCTTTCTGAAAACTTTCCTATTTTTGGAAACATACACACTTGTAAATATAAATATATAATTTTCTACTAAGTAGAAACAGCGTATTGAATGAGCCATGCCTCTTGAATCGAGTTATTGAATTATTAATTGATAAGATAAGCCTGCAAAAAATTGATAAGATAAGTGGTGCTCCTGTCATAGCTGACTCATACATTATTTGTCTGACGTCTGTTGTCACTTTGGGACCACAACCTGCGATAGAGTTTACCCATTCCTAGAAAAGTTGGACTCAAATATGGTAACTGGAGACAGTGACTGAGATTCAAGACTACTAAGGCTATGTTAGATTTATAGTATGAATGTTAAATATAGAGCTTAGATTTGGTTAAATAGAAAAAAAAACGTTGGATTTGAACTGGCGTTCAATATTTGTATAGCATATTCTTCGAGGTTAGATCTATGCTTTTTGGTCTCGTCATGTGTATATGAAGTTGTTAATTCTTAAGTCACGTGCAAATACAACCCTTTCACCTTTGTATAAAGGTGAAAAGCAAACAGATAAAGTTCATGGGTTGACTTTTAATTGCAGAGTGAAAAAGAGTCATGGTATCGTATTCTTTAGAGAATCATCACGTGTTGCCCAAAAAAGAGAATCATCACGTTAATAGACAAAACCAATTTATTACACATGAGTTTTTATTATTCGAGAGGGAACAAATCAAATAAACAACATCTCGCAGTTCCTAGTAATCAAGCCATACACATCTTGCGGTTTCACGTGCCAGGTCTGCTAATCAGAGCCGTAACACCTTGCGGTCTTTCCTCGTATGTCTCTCTCTTCACGACACTGTCGTAACTCGTAAGTCGTCACAATGTCACGCTCGGAAACTCGCAGCGTCCGTAGCCTGGTCAAACAACAATAGAGTTGATCAATTTAGCAAACCCGGAATCATTCTCCGGTTTAAACAAGACCGGAACAAATTTGACTCGAATTAGTTTGTTTAATGACTAACCTGGATCTTTAATTGTCTGAGTGGCAAGCCCATTGAAGTAGCAAGTCCCACCGACCTTCCGAAAGCTAGCCCAATAAGAGCTAAACGCGTAGCTAGCGTGGAAAACCATCAAATCCGGTTTGTGACATGATCCACCCGGTTTAATCGGGTCACAAGTATTATTCCCCTGCGAGCAAGCGTACGATAGAGCATCACCAAGCTGAGTCCAATTCGCTCCTTTCGCCACAACGCACCATATCTTCCCCTTGTACCCCTCATTATTCTCCGGCCCCGGCAAGGCCTCCTTATACTCCGTCGTCTTCCCCGACAACTCAATCTCGTAAACCTGACTCCCGTTCGGATGCAAGAGCCCGAAATGCCGCTCCGTACCCGGACCCGTTTTCTGATTCTCGTTGTAAAGCGCGAAAATAAACGACGGGAGAACCTTCCCGGGCCTCGCCGGAGTACCAACAGGCGGCTCGGCGGCGAGTTTCTTGACTACATTACGGTTATAAGTGGCGGCGTTGTAGATATTCGCTCCGATTTGGTCGTAGTCTCCGTTATTGGGCCAGCCCGTTTCCGCGACCCAGATCCGAAGATCCGGATACCCGAGGCGCTTCATCGCGAAGACGAAAGCGTCGATCATCTGATCAAAGAGGTTGTGGTAAGTAAGATTCGTCACCGGATCCATTACAGTTACGTTGGTGGACTCGAAAATGGCGTAATCGAGATTTATATGGGCCGGGTCTTGGGCCCAAGCGAAGTACGGGTACACGTCGACGAATAAAAACGATTTAGTCCGGTTTAAGAATTGTAGCATCGGTTTCATAACCGAACCGGAAATATCGGACCGGAACTCGCCGCTGGAAGGTGGATACGAGGAGTTGAGAACGTCCATGGCGAGGGTGGTCCCCACTTTGACTTTTTTAACGCCGAGGGTCTTCAACGAGCGTTGGATCTTGCGCATTGCTGGAACTAGAGCGGATTTGAGCTCGGAGTCTTGGGAGGAGAGGATCTCGTTGCCGACGAGGAGGTAGCGGATCTTGGTGGAGGGGTAGAAAGGGAGGACGTTGGATTTGATCCAGTCGTCGGAGAGGGTTTTGGATTTGGTTATGTTGACGATGAGCTCGTTGGGGACCATTACGGAGACGACGATGTCGGTGGCGTTTAGTGCGGCGAGGATTGATGGGTTGGCGTCGTAAAGCTTGACGCTTTTCGCGTTTAGGGATTTGATGAGGGTGACTGAGTCGGAGGGGGACGGGAGGTTGTTTCCGAGCTGGCCGTAGTTGACTCCTGGTCGGCCGGAGAACTTGGCTCCTGTGAGAAAAAAAGATTGACATTTTGGATGAGATATTAAGCCGCCGTTAGTGGAGGTGGTGAGAGGTGGTTATACCTGAAATGGAGATGAGGAGGGAGAGAGTGAGGAGATGCAGAACACTCATGATGGTGGAGCTGATAGCTGTGTTCTTCTCCTTCTTCGTTTGTGGAGAAGATATGAGTTTTTGGTAGGAACGTAGGAGAGAAGAGTGGAGATATTTAATGGCTAGTGTTTGCGTGCTCCACATAAAAAAAAAAAGACTGGTTTGAGTATTGAGTAAGATAGTACAATGCAGTGTATTAATTAGATACAATGTTTTTTTTTATTGTTTATATTAAAAGAAAACTGGTAAAGTGGTAACTCTTTTTAGTTGTAGAAACTGTATTTAACATGATGCATGACCAGTTTTTTAATCTCGGGTGTAGTACGGTGAATACTTACTTTCTGAAGAACTTGCCAAAACACACAATGTAGAAAATGACAGAACACCTTACACAGCTGGTTAACATTAGAGACTATCAATTCCAAATTTCAAGTGTATATAACTAGAAAGACTGTTTCTTACCCAAGTCTACATTTACCATTCGATTTTTAATACTCATGTTTTGGTTTGGTTTTTACTTTTTAGTGTAGGTCATATTTTAATGGTACTTGTGTAATTAGCCAGTGGGAGTGGGGTAATTGAAGAACTATTATCACATGATTTTAAAATCATTTGAACCAGGAATGATTTGAACTCTCATTGTTCATTAAAAATGTATTAATGTTGATTCCTCTAGTAAGTAGTAGTATTAATTAAAATAGTAATAATCTCGGGTCTTTCAACGAGTTGGCAATTGTTTGGAGAGAAAAGGGTGTTATGAATATAAATACTCATACTACAAAACAGTGTTCATCGGTGTCTTAATTCTAGACAAATCTCAACGGTCGTCTTGTAATAAAGAAGTAAAAGTTCAATGAGAGTTGAGAAAAACGAAAAAGTAACGTTCTTGTGCTTTAATGATGTGACGTGACATTTTGCTCAAGATCTGGTTTGTTCATTACAATAATAATGACAATAAACAAATCATACAAATACTCAGCAAATTTCAGGTCTGGTAAACCAAAATCAATGGTAATGGTGGTTTAAATTAGCCGTCCGAATCAATATGTCAACCTAATTAGATTGGATATGTGACATATGTGTACGAGTAAGGATAATAGACATTGATTTCCAAATCTCAAACAAAGTTATAAGAAACCAAAACGACATTATAGTGCCCCTCCCTCTTACAGAATCTCTCTTTATCTTCTTCCTTTTGTACTTTTGTCCTTTTTTCTTTCTCTGAGAATTATTCTTTGTTAGATACTTTCTATGTGGGAGTAGATCTCTAATATGGGTCTGCTTTCATGGTTCAGTCACTTATCTTATATGAAATCTAATTTTAGCTTCCACCCTTCTGTGTATTTGTTTATGCAATAATAACTTGTTTTGAATACTTTTAACAATTATATTTGTATTCTTTGATACTTCTGTTCATAATGTCTAGAATATTTCTGTAGGTATGTTGTTTCAGTTTACTGTATGCTTAGAGCATCTCCAAAACAAACTCTATAACTCCAAATATATAGTTTTTTGCTCTCCAAAAAGGAACTTCAAATTTGAAGAGTGAAACTTCAAATATAGAGTTTCACTTTTTAAAACTTCAAATTTGAAGTTTCATCTTTTTATTTGCATTTTGGTCCTTACAATTATACATCATATTTATAATTCTTAAATATTTTTTTGTTTATTGTTTTAATCCTTAAAACTTTTATATGTCATAAATATTTCAAAGTTGTTTTATAAATTTAATTTTTACACATGAAATTAAATAAAAAAATTTAAAACAAGATTTATAATATTTTAAAACTAGAATTAAACAACAAGAATATTAAAAAAACCATAATACAAACTTATTAAAAAGACACATGAAGACATAATTATTACTCTAATAGTATGGTAAATTTGCTCCGGAACCTCCAAAATCTCCAAAATATTGTCCAAACAAATTTTGTGTAACCAAAGATGATTGTTGTTGTTGCTCTTGACGCATTTTTCGTATGATTCTTTCTTGTTCAGATCGAATGTATTCACGAATATTAACATCATTGATAGAAGCTAAGTTTTTTAGCAATATTTTATTTTCCTCTTTTACTTCTTTAAAAGCTAACTTTTTTGCTTCATTTTGTAGTCGTAATTTAATCATCTCATGACATTTTTTCCTGCTTGTTGTACTTTCGTTTAAAAGATCAAGGATTTTTTCGTTTAATGATATCAAACTATCAGCAGCCATATTGTGAGGATATCCGATTTCAATAATTTTTGGCTCGTAATCTACAAATAAAAAATAAAGAGAATCATTTCTTACTTCGAAATGCACTAGTTGATCATATATGAGAGCATTATGGAAATAATTTTATGGAATAATGTAATATTTGCTTGCAGTTTAATATTTAATTATGTACTTTTATTTATAATTTTATATTTTAGTGTAAGATTTTTTTAATTAATATTTCTGTAATATTTATATATATGTACTAGTTATTTATAGAAGTTTTATGAATTTACATCAACTATGACAAATATAAAGACCATAGTATAAAATATAAATAATTTTGAAGTTAGGTTTGAAGTTTTACTTTTGGAGAAGAACACATTGAAACTTCAAATATATAGTTTTGGAAACTTTAAAATAGAGTTCCTTTTTGGAGATGCTCTTATGCAGGTAGAAAACTTAACATAGGTTTTTCTTTTTTTTTTTTCTTTTTTTTTTTATTGAAAAAAAAAAACATAGGTTTTTTAAGTCCTTTAACATATCTTTAACCCGTGTGATATAACTTTGAGAAATTACATAATCTATTCAAAAGCCCAAAACATGAATCCCTTGTGCTGGATTATAGTTTAATAGTTGATTTGTTTGTGCGGAACAAGTAGCCCCCAACAATAGTCCACTTACAAATCCACGTCTTAGTAAGTTGTAGTAAAAGCCCATGTTGGTATTCGCAGAATTAATTGCGGCCCATTCTATTGAATAGTTATAACTTGCGCAACATTCACTCATTCAGTAGGAGATCAGCAACAGATAAACCAAAACTTTTGAGATATCGTATATATATACGTGTGTGATCGTCCTGCTTCGCCCGAACATTCGGTTTGCGTGTTATCATCATTTTTTATTATTGCGCCTAACATTGGTTAATCAAATTTCAAAGACTAGGTTATTGATTAGACATTTTGTGCTTGGATACTTTGTTGTCGAAGGTTCTGGTTTCTATAGTAGGTGAAATAGAAAGAGACGTTGTGTTCTATGAAGAATCTTTGAAAGATTACAATTGGATCTACATAATTTCCAGAAATCACGGTGTTATCCCACTATATAAAAGCTCTATTTAATCAAAATTGGCTTTTTAGCTCATAACCACTCATATTAGACTTTTTAATGTGTCTTTTCTGTTGAAGAACTTGCCACAACACACAACGTAGAAAATGACAGAACACCTCACCCAGCTGGTTAACACTAGCAACGATCAAATCAAAAAATTCAAAGAACGTGATCTAACATTTAATTTGACATTGACGAGGTTGCGTAATATATAAAAATCAAGCTTAGCTAAGATTTGATGTTTTTTTATATCAAAAAGCTTTTTTATTACTCAAACAAGATTTTATGTTGCTTTATTAGTCATGAATAGGCTATCTATAGTACTACATGTTAATCGTTTGAAATAAATCATTAAAACACTTGAGGAAATTACACATAATTTTGTACAAATATATATGTCACGCTATGTAAACCGGGCTGCAAAGAAAGAAAGAAAATTTAATATCAACTTTTCAGATTTAATGTCACAACCTGTATACGAATCAAAACAGTAACTTTTATGAGACCTTAGTTAGTCTATAGATTTTGAAAAAAATTCAAAAATATGAAAATTCTGTAATGAATAATTGCATCATTCACTAACATATCATGAAGGTTAAAGAGGTTTGGAATTTTTGTTGTCTCCATTTCCCTAGAAAATAGCGATTTTATAGTGGTTAGTCCACCAATTTAGGGAGTATTATGAAGTTTTTACTAAATTAATTGACAAAAATTAAAACAATGCCCATGTACCATGAAAATAATTTTAATATACATTAATACAAATATAGAATGTGTTTAAAATTTTTAAAACAACCCCAAAAATCATAGGCTTCATTATTAGAGCATTTACCGAAAAATTCAGTATTTTCGTAGGGGTTAACTCATAGATTTTCAAAAAAATTCAAAAATATAAAAATTCTATTTTAATGCATAGTTGCATCCTTCAGTAACATATGATGACGGTCAAAGAGGTTTGGACCTTTTGTTGTCTCCATTTTCCTAGAAAATAGCGATTTTATAGTGGTTAGTCCACCAATTTAGGGGGTATTATGAAGTTTTACTAATTTAATTGACAAAAAGATTAAAACGATGCCCATGTACCATGAAATGAGTTTAATATACATTAATACAAATGTAGAATGCGTTTAGAAATTTTAAAACAATCCCAAAGATCATATGCTTCATTATTAGAGCATTTACCGAAAAATTCAGTATTTTCGTAGGTGTTAGCACATATATTTTGAGAAAAATTCATAAATATCAAATTTCTGTTTTAATGCATAGTTGCATCCTTTAATAACATATGATTAAGGTCAAAGAGGTTTGAAACTTTTGTTGTCTCCCTTTTCCTAGAAAATAACGATTTTATAGTGATTAGTCCATCAATTTAGGGAGTATTATGAAGTTTTACTAAATTACTTGACAAAAAATTAAAACGATGCCCATGTACCATGAAAATGAGTTTAATATACATAAATAAAAATTTAAAATGTGTTTAGAAATTTTAAAACAACCCCAAAGATCATATGCTTCATTAGGCCTGGGCATTCGGGGTCCCAATCGGGTTTCGGTTTTATCCAATCGGGTTTCGGTTTTTCGGGTTCATCAAAATCAGCCCCATTCGGATTATATGAAAGTTCGGTTCGGGACCGGTTCGGGTTCTATCGGGTTCGGGTCGGGGTTAGTGAATCTTCAAAGAACCGGTACAACCCAATATACTTTCGGGTTCGGGTCCCAATCGGTTTTTCGGTTTAAAAGTACCTGATTTTTACCTATTTTATAACCAAAACATGAGTAAAATCGGTTCTCCAGTTTTAAAATACCTGATTTGTACCTATTTTGTAACCAAAACTTAAGTAAAATCGATTCAAAAATAAGGAACATCAACCGTGATCATTCAAAATCAAACGAAAAGTAAACATATTTACTGATAAAAAGAAAACCAAATAAATAAAAGCATAAAACGAAAACCAAATTCTCATGAAATGAGAAATATTGTTTAACGAAAACAAAATTTAAATCTAAATACTTCAAGATTCAACGGCCATCTTTAACCATCAACCTTCATGTAATAGAACCACCAACTTTCATGTAATAGATAAGTATTTTAGATGTTCAATATTTCTTAATGTATTTTGGATACATATTAGGAATTGAGATCATGTTTGGTACAAGATCTTTTCGAGGTTTTGAATGTTTCGGGTTCTATCGGATATCCATTTAGATTCGGGTTCGGTTCGGATAATACCCATAACCCAAAATACCACAAAACAAGACCCATTCGGTATTTACGTCGGGTTCGGATCGGTTCGGATTCATTTTTATCGGATCGGATTCGGTTCGGATTTTCGGGTTCGGTTTATTTGCCCAACCCTATGCTTCATTATTAGAGCATTTACCGAAAAATCAGTATTTTCGTAGGAGTTACCCCATAGATTTTGAGAAAAATTCAAAAATATGAAAATTCTGTTTTAATGCATAATTGCATCATTCACTAACATATGATGAAGGTCAAAGAGGTTTGGAACTTTTGTTGTCTCCATTTCCCTAGAAAATAACGATTTTATAGTGGTTAATACACCAATTTAGGGAGTATTATGAAGTTTTACTAAATTAAGTGACAAAAGATTAAAACGATGCCCATGTACCATGAAAATGAGTTTATTATACATTAATACAAATGTAGAATGTGTTTAGAAATTTTAAAACAACCCCAAAGATCATATGCTTCATTACTAGAACATTTACCGAAAAATTCAGTATTTTCGTAGGGGTTAGCCTATAGATTTTGAGAAAAATTCAAAATATGAAAAATCTGTTTTAATGAATAGTTGCATCCTTCACTAAAATATGATGAAGGTCAAAGAGGTTTGGAACCTTTTTTGTCTCCGTGTTTCTAGAGAATAGCTATTTTATAATCGTTAGTCCACTAATTTAAGGAGTATTATGAAGTTTTAGTAAATTAATTAACAAAAAATTAAAACGATGCCCATGTACCATGAAAGAGAGTTTAATATACATTAATATAAATGTAGAATGTGTTTAGTAATTTTAAAACAACTCCAAAGATCATATGCTTCATTATTAGAGCATTTACCGAAAATTTCAGTATTTTCGTAGGGGTTGTTAGCTCATAGATTTTGAGAAAAATTCAAAAATATAAAAATTCTGTTTTAATGCATAATTGCATCCTTCACTAACATATTGTGAAGGTCAAAGAGGTTTGGAACTTTTGTTGTCTCCATTTCCCTAGAAAATAACAATTTTATAGTGGTTAGTCCACCAATCTAGGGAGTATTATGAAGTTTTACTAAATTAATTGACAAAAAATTAAAACGATGCCATGTATCATGAAAATGATTTTAATATACATTAATACAAATGTAAAATGTGTTCAGAAATTTTAAAACAACCCCAAAGATCATATGCTTCATTATTAGAGCATTTACCGAAAAAACAGTATTTTCGTAGGGGTCATAGATTTTGAGAAAAATTAAAAAATATGAAAAAACAGTATTTACCATAGATTTTGAGAAAAATTCAAAAATATGAAAATTCTGTTTTAATGCATAATTGCATCCTTCATTAACATATGATGAAGGTCAAAGAGGTTTGGAACTTTTGTTGTCTCCATTTCCCTAGAAAATAGTGATTTTATAGTGGTTAGTCCATCAATTTAGGGAGTATTATGAAGTTTTACTAAATTAAGTGACAAAAGATTAAAACGATGCCCATGTACAATGAAAATAAGTTTAATATACATTAATACAAATGTAGAATGTGTTTAGAAATTTTAAAACAACCCCAAAGATCATATGCTTCATTATTAGAGCATTTTCCGAAAATTCAGTATTTTCGTAGGCCCATATATTTTGAGAAAAATTCAAAAATATGAAAAATCTTCTTTAATGCATAGTTGCATCCTTCACCAACATATGATGAATGTCAAAGAGGTTTGGAACCATTTTTGTCTCCGTTTTTCTAGAGAATAACGATTTTATAGTGGTTAGTCCACCAATTTAGGGAGTATTATGAAGTTTTACTAAATTAATTGACAAAAAATTAAAACGATACCCATGTACCATGAAACAGAGTTTAATATACATTAATACAAATGTAGAATGTGTTTAGAAATTTTAAAACAACCCCAAAGATCATAGGCTTCATTATTAGAGCATTTACCGAAAAATTTAGTATTTTCGTAGGGGTTAACCCATAGATTTTGAGAAAAATTCAAAAATATGAAAAATCTATTTTAATGCATAGTTGCATCCTTCACTAACATATGATGAAGGTCAAAGAGTTTTGGAACCTTTTTCGTCTCCGTGTTTCTAGAAAATATCTATTTTATAGTGGTTAGTCCACCAATTTAGGGAGTATTATGAAGTTTTACTAAGTTAATTGACAAAAAATTAAAACGATAACCATGTACCATGAAAGTGAGTTTAATATACATTAATACAAATGTAGAATGTGTTTAGAAATTTTAAAACAACCCCAAAGATCATATGCTTCATTATTAGAGCATTTACCGAAAAAACAGTATTTTCGTAGGGGTTAGCCCATAGATTTTGAGAAAAATTCAAAAATATGAAAATTCTGTTTTAATGCATAATTGCATCCTTCATTAACATATGATGAAGGTCAAAGAGGTTTGGAACTTTTGTTGTCTCCATTTCCCTAGAAAATAGCGATTTTATAGTAGTTAGTCCATCAATTTAGGGAGTATTATGAAGTTTTACTAAATTAAGTGACAAAAGATTAAAACGATGCCCATGTACCATGAAAATGAGTTTAATATACATTAATACAAATGTAGAATGTGTTTAGAAATTTTAAAACAACCCCAAAGATCATATGCTTCATTATTAGAGCATTTACCGAAAAATTCAGTATTTTCGTAGGGGTTAGCCCATAGATTTTGAGAAAAATTCAAAAATATGAAAAATCTGTTTTAATGCATAGTTGCATCCTTCACTAACATATGATGAAAGTCAAAGAGGTTTGGAACCTTTTTTGTCTCCGTTTTTCTAGAGAATAGCGATTTTATAGTGGTTAGTCCACCAATTTAGGGAGTATTATGAAGTTTTACTAAATTAAGTGACAAAAAATTAAAACGATGCCCATGTACCATGAAAATGAGTTTAATATACATTAATACAAATGTAGAATGTGTTTAGAAATTTAAAAACAACCCCAAATACCATATGCTTCATTATTAGAGCATTTACCGAAAAATTTAGTATTTTCGTAGGGGTGTTAGCCCATAGATTTTGAGAAAAATTCAAAAATATGAAAAATCTGTTTTAATGCATAGTTGCATCCTTCACTAACATATGATGAAGGTCAAAGAGGTTTGGAACTTTTTTCGTCTCCGTGTTTCTAGAGAATAGCTATTTTATAGTGGTTAGTCTACCAATTTAGGGAGTATTATGAAGTTTTACTAAATTAAGTGACAAAAAATTAAAACGATGCCTTTGTACCATGAAAATGAGTTTAATATACATTAATACAAATGTAGAATGTGTTTAGAAATTTAAAAACAACCCCAAAGATCATATGCTTCATTATTAGAGCATTTACCGAAAAATTCAGTATTTTCGTAGGGGTTGTTAGCCCATAGATTTTGAGAAAAATTCAAAAATATGAAAAATCTGTTTTAATGCATAGTTGCATCCCTCACTAACATATGATGAAGGTCAAAGAGGTTTGGAACCTTTTTCGTCTCCGTGTTTCTAGAGAATAGCTATTTTATAGTGGTTAGTCCACCAATTTAGGGAGTATTATGAAGTTTTACTAAGTTAATTGACAAAAAATTAAAACGATGACCATGTACCATGAAAGAGAGTTTAATATACATTAATACAAATGTCGAATGTGTTTAGAAATTTTAAAACAACCCCAAAGATCATATGCTTCATTATTAGAGCATTTACCGAAAAATCAGTATTTTCGTAGGGGTTAGCCCATAGATTTTGAGAAAAATTCAAAAATATAAAAATTCTGTTTTAATGCATAATTGCATCTTTCACTAACATATGATGAAGGTCAAAGAGTTTTGGAACCTTTTTTGTCTCCGTTTTTCTAGAGAATAGCGATAGTCCACCAATTTAGGGAGTATTATGAAGTTTTACTAAATTAATTGACAAAAAATTAAAATGATACCCATGTACCATGAAACAGAGTTTAATATACATTAATACTAATGTAGAATGTGTTTAGAAACTTTAAAACAACCCTAAAGATCATAAGCTTCATTATTAGAGCATTTACCGAAAAATTTAGTATTTTCGTAGGGGTTAACCCATAGATTTTGAAAAAATTCAAAAATATAAAATTTTTTTTAATGCATAGTTGCATCCTTCACTAACATATGATGAAGGTCAAAGAGGTTTGGAACTTTGTTGTCTCCATTCCCTAGAAAATAGCGATTTTATAGTGGTTAGTCCACCAATTTAGGGAGTATTATGAAGTTTTACTAAATTAATTGACAAAAAATTAAAACGATGCCCATGTACCATGAAAATGAGTTTAATATACATTAATAAAATGTAGAATGTGTTTAGAAATTTTAAAACAACCCCAAAGATCATATGCTTCATTATTAGAGCATTTACCGAAAAATTCAGTATTTTCGTAGGGGTTAGCCCATAGATTTTGAGAAAAATTCAAAATATGAAAAATCTGTTTAATGCATAGTTGCATCCTTCACTAACATATGATGAAGGTCAAAGAGGTTTGGAACCTTTTTTGTCTCCGTTTTTCTAGAGAATAGCGATAGTCCACCAATTTAGGGAGTATTATGAAGTTTTACTAAATTAATTGACAAAAAATTAAAACGATGCCCATGTACCATGAAAATGAGTTTAATATACATTAATACAAATGTAGAATGTGTTTAGAAATTTTAAAACAACCCCAAAGATCATATGCTTCATTATTAGAGCATTTACCGAAAAAATCAGTATTTTCGTAGGGGTTAGCCCATAGATTTTGAGAAAAATTCAAAAATATGAAAATTCTGTTTTAATGCATAGTTGCATCCTTCACTAACATATGATGAAGGTCAAAGAGGTTTGGAACTTTTGTTGTCTCCATTTCCCTAGAAAATAGCGATTTTATAGTGGTTAGTCCACCAATTTAGGGAGTATTATGAAGTTTTACTAAATTAATTGACAAAAATTAAAACGATGCCCATGTACCATGAAAATGAGTTTAATATACATTAATACAAATGTAGAATGTGTTTAGAAATTTTAAAACAACCCCAAAGATCATATCCTTCATTATTAGAGCATTTACCGAAAAATTCAGTATTTTCGTAGGGGTTAGCCCATAGATTTTGAGAAAAATTCAAAAATATAAAAATTCTGTTTTAATGCATAATTGCATCTTTCACTAACATATGATGAAGGTCATAGAGGTTTGGAACCTTTTTTGTCTCCGTTTTTCTAGAGAATAGCGATAGTCCACCAATTTAGGGAGTATTATGAAGTTTTACTAAATTAATTGACAAAAAATTAAAACGATGCCCATGTACCATGAAAATGAGTTTAATATACATTAATACAAATGTAGAATGTGTTTAGAAATTTTAAAACAACCCCAAAGATCATATGCTTCATTATTAGAGCATTTACCGAAAAATTTAGTATTTTCGTAGGGGTTAACCCATAGATTTTGAGAAAAATTCAAAAATATGAAAAATCTGTTTTAATGCATAGTTACATCCTTCACTAACATATGATGAAGGTCAAAGAGGTTTGGAACCTTTTTCGTCTCCGTGTTTCTAGAGAATAGCTATTTTATAGTGGTTAGTCCAACAATTTAGGGAGTATTATGAAGTTTTACTAAGTTAATTGACAAAAATTAAAACGATGACCATGTACCATGAAAGAGAGTTTAATATACATTAATACAAATGTCGAATGTGTTTAGAAATTTTAAAACAACCCCAAAGATCATATGCTTCATTATTAGAGCATTTACCGAAAAAAACAGTATTTTCGTAGGGGTTAGCCCATAGATTTTGAGAAAAATTCAAAAATATGAAAATTCTGTTTTAATGCATAGTTGCATCCTTCACTAACATATGATGAAGGTCAAAGAGGTTTGGAACTTTTGTTGTCTCTATTTCCCTAGAAAATAGCGATTTTATAGTGGTTAGTCCACCAATTTAGGGAGTATTATGAAGTTTTACTAAATTAATTGACAAAAAATTAAAACGATGCCCATGTACCATGAAAATGAGTTTAATATACATTAATACAAATGTAGAATGTGTTTAGAAATTTTAAAACAACCCCAAAGATCATAGGCTTCATTATTAGAGCATTTACCGAAAAATTCAGTATTTTCAGTAGTTTAATATACATTAATACAAATTCAGTTAGCCCATAGATTTTGAGAAAAATTCAAAAATATGAAAATCTGTTTTAATGCATAGTTGCATCCTTCACCAACATATGATGAATGTCAAAGAGGTTGGAACCATTTTTTGTCTCCGTTTTCTAGAGAATAGCGATTTATAGTGGTTAGTCCACCAATTTAGGGAGTATTATGAAGTTTTACTAAATTAATTGACAAAAAATTAAAACGATGCCCATGTACCATGAAAATGAGTTTAATATACATTAATACAAATGTAGAATGTGTTTAGAAATTTTAAAACAACCCCAAAGATCATATGCTTCATTATTAGAGCATTTACCGAAAAATTCAGTATTTTCGTAGGGGTTAGCCCATAGATTTTGAGAAAAATTCAAAAATATGAAAAATCTGTTTTAATGCATAGTTGCATCCTTCACTAACATATGATGAAGGTCAAAGAGGTTTGGAACCTTTTTCGTCTCCGTGTTTCTAGAGAATAGCTATTTTATAGTGGTTAGTCCACCAATTTAGGGAGTATTATGAAGTTTTACTAAGTTAATTGACAAAAAATTAAAACGATGACCATGTACCATGAAAGAGAGTTTAATATACATTAATACAAATGTAGAATGTGTTTAGAAATTTTAAAACAACCCCAAAGATCATAGGCTTCATTATTAGAGCATTTACCGAAAAATTTAGTATTTTCGTAGGGGTTAACCCATAGATTTTGAGAAAAATTCAAAAATATAAAAATTCTTTTTTATTGCATAGTTGCATCCTTCAGTAACATATGATGAAGGTCAAAGAGGTTTGGAACTTTTGTTGTCTCTATTTCCCTAGAAAATAGCGATTTTATAGTGGTTAGTACACCAATTTAGGGAGTATTAAGAAGTTTTATTAAATTAATTGACAAAAAATTAAAGCGATGCCCATGTACCATGAAAATGAGTTTAATATACATTAATACAAATGTAAAATGTGTTCAGAAATTTTAAAACAACCCCAAAGATCATATGCTTCATTATTAGAGCATTTACCGAAAAATTCAGTATTTTCGTAGGGGTTAGCCCATAGATTTTGAAAAATTCAAAATATGAAAATTCTGTTTTAATGCATAATTGCATCCTTCACTAACATATGATGAAGGTCAAAGAGGTTTGGAACTTTTGTTGTCTCCATTTCCCTAGAAAATAGCGATTTTATAGTGGTTAGTCCACCAATTAGGGAGTATTATGAAGTTTTACTAAATTAATTGACAAAAAATTAAAACGATGCCTTGTACCATGAAAATGAGTTTAATATACATTAATACAAATGTAGAATGTGTTTAGAAATTTAAAACAACCCCAAAGATCATATGCTTCATTATTAGAGCATTTACCGAAAAAAATTCAGTATTTTCGTAGGGGTTAGCCCATAGATTTTGAGAAAAATTCAAAAATATGAAAATCTGTTTTAATGCATAGTTGCATCCTTCACTAACATATGATGAAGGTCAAAGAGGTTTGGAACCTTTTTGTCTCCATTTCCTAGAGAATAGCGATTTTATAGTGGTTAGTCCACCAATTTAGGGGAGTTATGAAGTTTTACTAAATTAATTGACAAAAATTAAAACGATGCCATGTACCATGAAAGAGTTTTAATATACATTAATACAAATGTAGAATGTGTTTAGAAATTTTAAAACAACCCCAAAGATCATATGCTTCATTATTAGAGCATTTACCGAAAAATTCAGTATTTTCGTAGGGGTTAGCCCATAGATTTTGAGAAAAATTCAAAAATGAAAAATCTGTTTTAATGCATAGTTGCATCCTTCACCAACATATGATGAATGTCAAAGAGGTTTGGAACCTTTTTGTCTCCGTTTTTCTAGAGAATAGCGATTTTATAGTGGTTAGTCCACCAATTTAGGGAGTATTATGAAGTTTTACTAAATTATTGACAAAAAATTAAAACGATGCCCATGTACCATGAAAATGAGTTTAATATACATTAATACAAATGTAGAATGTGTTTAGAAATTTTAAAACAACCCCAAAGATCATATGCTTCATTATTAGAGCATTTACCGAAAAATTCAGTATTTTCGTAGGGGTTAGCCCATAGATTTTGAGAAAAATTCAAAAATATGAAAAATCTGTTTTAATGCATAGTTGCATCCCTCACTAACATATGATGAAGGTCAAAGAGGTTTGGAACTCTTTTTGTCTCCGTGTTTCTAGAGAATAGCTATTTTATAGTGGTTAGTCCAC